>NC_081391.1:12813341-12973341 GCF_030684315.1 Stegostoma tigrinum | reverse complement strand
CAAGATAATAAAGTGTGAAGCTGGATGAACACAGCAGGCCAAGCAGCATCTCAGGAGCACAAAAGCTGACGTTTCGGGCCTAGACCCTTCATCTGTGCTGTGTTCATCCAGCTTCACACCTTATTATTTTGGGCCTAGACCCTTCTTCAGAAGTCTTCAGGTCATGGCCCGAAATGTCAGCTTTCCTGCTCCTGAGATGCTGCTTGGCCTGCTGTGTTCCTCCAGCTCCACACCTTGTTATCTCAGATTCCCCAGCATCTGCAGTTCCTATTATCTCTGAAGTTGCAGTGTTGGTTTGTTTCTTCATATGCTACTGTACAGAACCAAACTGGTTTTGTGGTTATGTTTACCTCAGAATGTATGTAGATGGTGCTGTGCTTGAGTAAGAAATGCTTCTGGTTTTTTGCAACTGCAGGGAATGTCAGACTTCAATGTTTGTTTTTCTCCACATGCAAAGACTGCGCAGAACTGCTTTGATAGCTGTGACTGTCAATAAAAATAACTTTTTTTTAATGAATACAAAAGTATATTTTTGCAATAAAACAAAGACAAGTCAGGCTAAGAGTTGAGCAAATAAAAAGAAAACACATGAAAGAAAGCCTGGTCTTTGGGAAGGCTTGAACAGAGGCAACAGAAAGAGGAAGACCACGAATTCACTTCAGTGCAACAAATACCGGCCCCAAAGGCATAAACTACAAAAGAAATTAGTGACTTCAGGTGAATTTGTCCCCTTTCTGTTTGGGTTTTCGTGTGGGAGTCATGTTTGTTGATTGCTTCCTCATCAATCTGTTGTGTCCTATATACTCATGGGTTTCTGATGCACTTACAAAGTTATACAGAAAGTGAGCCAAAAAGTAGGAAATTAAGGCCAAAGTGATCGAACTCCCTACTTAAGGGGTTTCTGAGGTTGGGATTGTCAAAGAAGTTGCCTTGCAGAAAGTAAAATGAATGATGAGGAGCTGTTTCCTGTTAGCACAGAAAAGGCTGACGGCATTTACAAATAGAACATGACTTCGAGGTCTGTGCAGCAGTGTCCAACTGTTAGATGTGTGGTTGATGAGGTTAGTGGGGGTTGAGCTGCTCTCTCAGCACACAGTTCAGGGGAACTGCTGCATCTTCCATCCGGTTTTTTGACTGAAAACCTCCTCACTCGGGGCTGGGCACGACTTTTGGCTAAGCAATGTACTCACATCTCTTGCCGAGACCCTGAGTGTAAAACGCTGTCAGCAATTTCATGGCTATTCCATTCCCAGTTTTGCTTGGCGAGAGCGGGCTGTTATTCGAGAGGGGACTGCTATAACAATTACTACTTTGAACTGGAATGTGACAGACTGGCCCTTCAGAGAACACAAAAGGACATATTATGTCAGTCTGGATCAATTTTAAAGAAGGGGAGAGCGAGTTTGGGAGAGGGGTAGTTGTGGAGGGGTTAAGAAGCGAACTTTGAAGATCAGGGCCTAGATGGGGATCAGAGGAAATAAAGTGCACTGAGGTCTCTGTGATCAATTACGTCATATCATTTTACTTATTCATACACTGGGGGTGGGCATTTCTGGCCAGGCTAGCATTTATTACCCGCAATAAAGTGTTGGAGAGCTGCTTTCACAGAACCCCTGTGGAAGCATGCCATTCGGCCCATCAAGTCCACGCTGGCCCTCTGAAGAGCATCCCACTCAGACCCACCACTCCCCTGCCCATGGCCAATCTACCCAGCCTCCACATCCCCGAACGCAATGGGCAATTTCCCATGGCCAATCCACACTGACCTGCACATCTTTGGACTGTGGGAGGAAACCAGTGTAAAGACACAGGGAGAATGTGCAAGCTCCAGTCGGCCAAGGGTGGAATCGAACCCAAGTCCTTAGCGCTCTGAGGCAATGGTGCCCTGTGCTTTCTCGAACAGCTGCAGCCTATGAGCTGTAGGTGCACCCACACAGTGCTATCAGGGAGGGCGTCCAGGATTGATATCCAGCGGCAGTGAAGGAACGGTGATATACACTGTTATCCGCAGGGGTCTGAACTTTCCCTGGAAAACAAAAAAACGCGGACATTGCTCATCTGTGACTCTCTAACGTACTACAAAGGATCACGGGGCAAACTAGAATGAGCAAAGTTAAAGATAGGGTCTGAAGCCGAGTTCACGAGTATGTGGATCAGCGGGTAGCAAATTCTCTGATGGCAAGGACTGGGCATAGTTCAGGTTGGTGAGTGTGTTGGGAAGGGATCCTGAAGGTGTTTCCACATCTCCACAACCTTTGTCCTTGGTATCGGTAGTGGGTTTGGAAGGTGTGGTCTTCAGGATCTTGTAGACACTGCTGTTATTGGGCGTCGGTGTTGGAGGGAGTGGACATTGAAGGATCGGTGCTGACCAGCAAGCAGGGCTGCTCTGTCCTCAAAAGAGGAAGTTCAGAATAAAATTGGAAAATGTTGCAGATTACGGAGTGAATGTGGCACTTAAAATTGCGGTAAGCTGCAGAGCAAAAAAAACTGGAGGCAGTTAACCTCTTCACAGTTAACCTCCATAACGCTTTCAACATCAACGTCAACATCACCACCTTTATTATAATTCTAATCACATGTGAGTTGGAAATATAATAACCCGTTATAAAGTCTGAACTTGTTGACCATTTTCTGAGCAAATTCTTGAAGCCGTGGAACTGAAAACTCCTCAACTGCAAGGAGATCGGAGATTGGGGAATAAAACTGGAACATGGTCACTTTGGAATGTGGGGAATGGTTCAAACGATGTAGGGGGCAGTGGGTCCATTAGCTTTTGAAGAAGAGGACAGATTAGCGGGATGATGCCAAGATTCCCCCACCAGGTTTACATCATCACCTACCACCATAATCTCATTGTCATGTACGAAGAGCTAAACGGGGTGGAAGCTGGAAAGTTCGTTCCTCGGGAAAGGCTTGGAAAATGCCTATGCCCAGGGACTGCAGTCTCGGAGTGAGACAGATGCCTTTAAGACTAAGATGTGGAGGAATTTCTTTACATATATGGTGATGAATCTTTAGAATTCTCTATCCTCGAGAGAAATAGAAGCTCATAGAATCTCTGCAGGGTGGAAGTAGGCCATTCAGTCCATCAAGTTCACTTCCTTCCCTATCTCTATAACCTTGCATTTCTCATGGCCAGCTCACCTAACCTACCATCCCTGAACACTATGGGGCAACTTAGCATGGCCAATCCACCCTAACCTGCACATCTTTGGACTGTGGGAGGAAACCAGAGCACACGGAGGAAACCGGGAGAATGTGCAAACTCCACACAGACAGTCACCCGAGGGTGGAATCGAACCCGGGTCCCACATGCTGTGTCAGGCAGCAGTGCCAACCACTGAGCCACCGTGCCACCCAGGTTGATGCAGCTATAACCTTTCATATCTTTTACCTGAGGTGCTTCCTGTCCGCAGAGTCTTTCTTTAAGTTATCATGGCTTTTGTCACATTTTATATCAATTTTTACTTTATAATATTTCCATATTAATGATTGCCCATCAATTTCCCTCTTTGTTTATTACTGTGTCTTATAAACATTACATTTCAAACCCTAAAGGACTGATCGCAATCAGAGACAGTAGGAACTGCAGATGATGGAGAATCTGAGACAACACGGTGTAGAGCTGGATGAACACAGCAGGCCAAGCAGCATCAGAGGGGCAGGAAGGCTGACGTTTTGAGCCCAGACCCTTCTTCAGAAATGGGGGAGGGGAAGGGAATTCTGGAATAAATAGGGAAAAAGGGGGGAGGAGGATAGAAGATGGATAAAGGAGCAGACAGGAGAGGAGACAGACCTGTCAAAAAGGTGGGGATGGAGCCAATATATACATTCACCTTTACTGGCTCCATCCCCGCCTCTTTGACCTGTCTGTCTCCTCTCCACCTATCTTCTCCTTTATCCATCTTCTATCTACCTCCCCCTCTCTCCCTATTTATTCCAGAATCCTCTTCCCCTCCCCCGTTTCTGAAGAAGGGTCTAGACCCAAAACGTCAGCTTTCCTGCTCCACTGATACTGCCTGGCCTGCTGTGTTCATCCAGCTTCATATCATGTTATCTCAGACTCCAGCATCGGCAGTTCCTACTGTCTCCAGGAGATGAGGCAAGTTCAGTTTGCTTTTAGAGTGTTGATGGCAGGCTTTGAATGTTTTGCAATTTCTCAGCTGCGGTGCTGAAATTTGTTTTCAGAGCAGGTCTTTGGATATGGATTGATCAAATTCCTTCTGACTGAGATGGAAGAACTTCATAAGAATATTTTTTTTCTCAGCTTCATAGTTACACAGGGTTGACTGGGCATGTAAAACTCTCAGGGAAGAGCTCTGTAACTATACTTGTAATAGTGAACAGCTTGGCAGAGTTGTGGAGTTTTGTGTGGTCTAACTCCGGCCTCTTGCGCAGGTGTTTTATCTTGGACCCCACTTTGAAGGAGTTGGTCAGGCCAAAAAGTCAACAATCTCCATGCCAACTCCTGGGAGACATGCGAAAAGAGTCTGAGAAAATTTCAACCAAATTATGTCAGAAACATAGAGGAAGGCATTTGGATCATATTTTTTCTGAAGCACAGTTCCTTAAATCTCTTCAGTTTCCTCTTTCCTTGAAACTCCAGCGCTGGTAGATACCGTAATTCTTTTAATAAATGTGCCAAAAGCAATCTGAGTGGTCATGAGAACTCTCTCTCTCTCTGAACTGTTCTACCAGATTTGATCCTGATCTGATGATGGGTTCCATTGATTCCCCGAATCCTTTATTGAGATTGTATCTCAAGTTTCGGTAACTTTTGAGGATGGAGAGGCAGGCAGAACCCTGTCTCTCTTCTGCAGTGTCTCCAAATGAGAAGGGCAGAGGGTGCCATGGGACAAGAAGATCTGTTTGATGTCGTTTTACATAGGGAAGCTGCAGTAGTGCAGTTATCACTTGATTGTCATTGACCTGCTTTCCCTGCCATAGATGGACCGAAAGGGCTTCCATTGATAAACAACCCACTGGAATGTCTTATGACATGCCTACCATCACCCTAAAGTTCCAGAGTGGGTCTTGAACCAAGAGTTTCTGGCTCCGAAGTAGGGATGCAACCCACTGATCTACTGCTAGGAGGTCCTGGGGCTAATTGGTGGATGTGTTATGGACTAGATCAAGTCCCCTTTGAATATATCAAAAAGATAAACTTCTTTCTTACTTAAAGGCAAGTGCAAGGTGCTGTGTTCCAGGTATAATTCAGTTGCTTACACTGTTCAGTTTTTAGCAAAACAGACTTTGTTCTTCATAAAAACCAAAAGAAGTGCGGATGCTGTAAATCAGGAACAAAAACAAAGTTGCTGGAAAAGCCCAGCAAGTCTGGCGGCATCTGTAAAGGAAAAAACAGAGTTAACATTCTGGGTCCGGTGACCCTGCCTCTGAACACTTTATTCTTACCCTGCAGTTAAAATACAAACAAAAGAAAGAACAGTTGGTATATTTTAACTCCAATGGAAAACTTAACAGAATAATAAATCATTTAACTGCTAAATAGCAACTGTTCCAATCTAGTAACATCCTATAAGCACGCCCTTGGCAAAGGTAAAGTTGCTAAAACAGTTTGCCTCAGATGCAATCCAGGCAGCAGAGAGAGAACCCAAGCTTTTAGCTGTAGCAGGGAGAGAGAGAGAGATAGCAAGATAGCGAGATAACTTCCAAAGCCAAAAGCCCAACAACTACTGAAAGCTGGGCTAAAACTTGGTTCTGTGGGAGCCTGAACCCCACTCATTCAGGCTGCTTCTACTGTTCCAACTTTGAAAAAAACCCAGGGCATCAGAAGCTGTTAGCCTGAAACCTAAGGCACTTTGTGAAATTCACATGCTGCTCGGAGCTCCTCCCAGGGTGCATGACACTCTAATGGTTACACAGCAACATGCTGAGCACTTCATCATGCACCAGAAATTGTGTAAATTTAAAGCACATGGGACAACGGGGAATGGCGTGGATTGAGAATTGGTTAGTAGGTCAGGAGCGGACAGTTGGAACAAATGGGTCTTTCCCAGTGTGGGGTCCTCTGGGACCTTGGATTGGGCCTCAGCTATTTGGTACACACATCAACGGTTTGGATGAGGGAACCAAATGTAATATTTCCAAATTTTCTGCAGGCACAAAACCAGGAGGGGTGGTAAATGGTGAGGAGGATTTGAAGAGGCTTCAGGGTGATTTGGACAAGTTGGGTGAGTGGTTGGGATTGGATATCTAAGGCTGTTGTTAAGGTATTTTCCACCTTCTTTCAGGTTTAAGAAGTGGGCATGGGTAGCACGGTGCCTCACAGCTCTAAGGACCGAGGTTTGATTCCAGCCTTGGGCGACTGTCTGTGCGGAGTTTGCACATTCTCCCCGTGTCTGCGTGGGTTTCTTCCGGGTTCTCTGGTTTCCTCCCACAGTCCAAAGATGTGCAGGTTAGGGTGGATTGAATGGAAATGCAGTTGAGAGGAGGTATGGGTCTGGATGGGGTAGTCTTCAGATGGTAAGTGCAAACTCACAGAGATGTACAGCACCGAAACCGACTCTTCAGTCCAACTTGTCCATTCTGACCAGATATCCTAAATTAATTGAGTCCCATTTGCCAGCATTTGCCCCATATCCTTCTAACTTCTTCCTATGCATGTACCCACCCAGATGCCTTTTAAATGTTGTAATAGTATCAGCCTCCATCACTTCCTCTGGCAGCTCATTCCACACACACACCACCCCTGTGTGAAAAAGTTGCCCCTCTGGTATCTTTTAATTCTTTCCCCTTTCACCTCAAACCTATGCCCCTCTAGTTTTGGACTCCCCTACCCTGGGGAAAAGACCTTGGCTATTCACCCTATCCATGTCCCTCATGATTTTATAAACCTCTATAAGGTCACCCCTCAGCCTCCGACGCTCCAGGGAAAATAGCCCCAACCTATTTAGCCTTTCCCTGTAGCTCAAACCCTCCAACCCCAGCACATCCTTGTAAATTTTTCTGAACTCTTTCGTGTTTGATAACATCTTTGCAATATTAGGGAGAGCAGAATTGTATGCAGTATGCCAAAAGTGGACTGCCTAATGCCCTGCAACATGATATCCAACTCCTATACTCAATGCACTGACCAATAAAGGCATGTGTATCAAATGCCTTCTTCACCACCCTGTCTACCCACGGCTCCACTTTTAAGGAGCCATGAGCCTCCACCCCTAGCCCTTTTTGCTTGGCAACAGGCCCCAGGGACAGACCATGAAGTGGATAATTCCTGCCCTGGTTTGCCTTACCAAAATGCAACACCTCACATTTATCTAGAGTAAACCCTACTCACCAGTCCTTGACACATTGGCCCATCTGATCAGAGTCCCGTTGTACTCTGGGATAACATTCTTCACCCTCCACTACACCATCTATTTGGCCTCAATGGGCTGAATGGCCTGTTTCTGCACCTTGTTGAGCTGCGATTTTGAGCACCAGGAGTTTATTAAAACTTGGATGTAACGGGGTATATTTTAAGACTAGACGCTCTGAGAATTGAACCTCTCCTGATGGGAAAGCCTGTTTGTTGGTTCACAACCCACACTGATTTTCCACCCATTAGACAGTGCTGTTCCGAGTTACAAGAAGGACCGAAAGAACATTACATTTATGTAGCACATTGCACTACCTCAGGATGTTTCAAAGCTGTTCAAAGCCAAAGAAAAGCTTTTCAAAGAGTAGGCACTGCCGTAATGTAGGAAAAACCACAGCTAATAAGTACACAGCGTGCTCCCACACACAACACCGAAATAAACAACCATTTCTTCAGGCCTTGCATTTTAGGCATTGATTGAAGGATAAACACTGGAGATGGGCAGACGGGACCTTGGTTTTCAATCTGTTCTGGTTCTGAGAGATGATATCTCCCTCAATACTGGGGAAGAGTGTTCCAGTTTCTGGGGTGAAGTCTGAACCCACAGCCCTTCAAAGAGGTGAGGTGGTGATCTGACATTGAGTATTGGCTGAACAATATTGCAACATTTAATTCAAGCGGGGTTTCAGAAGGAAGGAAGGCTTTTGCATTTGTGTAGCACCATTCGCATAGCTACTGAAACATTTTGCAGTCATTGTTGTTAGAAATGCAAACACATCAGGTTAATAATGTCAATAAGGTCGGTCTATTTTTTAAGTAGTTATAGCGGGTTTTCCCCATGGGCTTCTTGGTAATACAATGACAAGTGTAGGTGTACAGAGTTTAGATCAAGGACAAATACAGCTTTCAAACAGATCGAGACATAGTAGAAGTTCTGTACCCTGCAGATTTCTTTTACTGTGTTTTTCACCTTTATAGTATTCTAGTGATTCACGTAATTATAACAAGAAAAAGGGGAATTGTAACCCTAGTGATGACATATTTAGGGGATTTTTATGCAATGTATTCATTTTTATCAGTTCTCCTTATCTATTCAAATTATATTTCTTTATTCTTTCATGAAGTGTGAGCATCACCTGTGTACATTCCCCGTCCTTGGATGCCCTTGAATTGAGTGGCTTTCTATGCCATTCTAGAGGACAGTGAAGAGATTTAACCTACATTGTTGTTGACCCAGAGTTACATGTAGGCCAGACCAATAAGGATGGCAGATATCCTTCCCTAAACAACATTAGTGAACCAGATGGGTTTTTACAACAATTGACAATAGCTTCATGGTCACCATCACGGAAACTGGCTTGCTTTATTAATTGAGTTAGTGAATTAGAATTCCACCTGTTGCTGTGATAGGATGTGAATGCATGTTGCCACAGCATTAGCTGTCACCACACCACTATGTTCTGAAGCTGCGTTCTACATCTTGTAGAAGTGACCTACTGTCTTTGTAAGGGCAGAGCAGTGTCTGTGCTGTGAGAAACCTAGAAAATAGGTGCTGAAGTAGGCCATTCGGCCCTTTGAACCTATACCAGGATTCAATAGGATCATGGCTGATCATGCAATCTCAGTATCCCATTCCTGCTTTTTCTCAGTAGCCTGTGATCCCTTTGACTCTTTAAGCTCCCTCTTGTATACATCAAATGAATTGGCCCCAACAGCATTCTGTGGGAGAGAATTCCACAGGTTCACAGCTCTCTGAGTGAAGAGGTTCTTCCTCTTCTCAGTCTTGAATGTTTTCCCCTTATTCTTATACTGTGACCCCTGGTTCCGAACTTCCCCAACATCAGGAGCATTCTTCCCATATCTAGCCTGTCCAGTCCCATCAGGATTTTATATGTTTCTATGAGAATAATTTGTCAACCCTCCCCACCTCATTCTTCTAAATTCCAGGGAGTAAAAACTCAGTTGATCCAGCCTTTCCTCATATGTCAGTCCTGCCATCCCAGGAATCAGTCTGGTGAACCTTCACTGGGCTCCCTCAATAATAAGAATATCCTTCTTCAGACTAGGAGACCAAAACTGCACACAATACTCAAGCTTTGGCCTCTCCAAGGCCCTGTATAACTGCAGCAAGACATCCTTATTCCTAAACTCAAGTACCCTCACTATGAAGGCCCACATGTCATTAGCTTTCCTGAGATTTTGTTGTTTTACAGACACTGCCTCTTAATATTTGCGGTGTGAAGTTCCCTGTGTTGTCCAGTTATGTGCTCCTTTCGAGCATCTAATACAGTCAATAGGTTCTATTCCTCTTCTGAGGTAGAGTTTTTCTTTTCTCTCAGGATCTGTCCACGCGTTTTCCTAGTTTCTGCAATTTGAACAGCACAGTTTGCACAGCTTTCTCCAAACAGAAGTCTTCTTTGGTCTGTAAACAATCTGACACACATTTATCAATGATTACAACCGTAATTCTGTCCCTTGTGAATTCTGATTTCAAAGCTCCATTTCCACTTCTCTATAGTGATCATGAATAAAACTGTATATGGATTTCCCTGGAAGCTGAACTCTTCTGTTAAGCCTTGCTTCTCCAAGAATTTGTTTTGTTGTCAGATTGAAGCAATCATCAAATGTGTTTTGTATTTTCTTTGTTATTCTGGTGATTCATAATATCATCCACTAAAGAACCCACTGAACAATAATGTAACAACCTGCTCAGCTCAGACTTAGTGTTTGATTTTAAAGAAATTCTGCGTAATCAGGCTTAGTTAAGGGGAGGTGCTGCTGTTACTTGATTCATATCCAGGCAGTCTGGACATGGTCCAAATTTCACTATTGCAGCTAATGCCATGGGGGCTGAGGAGCAATTTGCTCAGCTGGTTGGACTATAAGACCAGAAGATATAGGGACAGAACATTTGGCCCATTGAGTCTGCTTCACCATTCGATCATGGTTAATATGTTTCTCAACCCCATTCTCCTGCCTTCTCCCCATGTCCGCTTACTAATCAAGAACTGATCTATTTCTGTCTTAAATACAGTCCATGACCTGGCCTCCACAGCCCTCTGTGGCAATGAGTTCCACAGATTCTCCATTCTTTGGCTGAAGAAATTCCTCCTCATCTCAGTTCTGAAGGGTTGTCCATTCACTCAGAGATTATGCCTTTGGGTCCCAATCTCTCCACTAGGGGAAATATCTTCTCCACACCCACTCTAACAAGGCCTCTCAGTATTCTGTAAGTTTCAATAAGGCCCATCCTTACCTTTCTAAACTCTACAGAGCACAGACCCAGAATCATCGTCTGCTCCTTGTACAAAAAACCCTTCATCCTTGGGATCATTCTTGGAAGCCTCATCCAGATCCCCCCCTACATCAGTCTACAAAACTGCTCACAATAACCCAAATGCAGCCTGATCAGAGCCTTATGCACCCTCAGCAGTACTTCTCTACTCTTGTATTCTCTTGAAACGAATGCTAACATTGCCTTCTGAAATTATTGCATAGAGGCCAGTAACTCATCACCAAGACACCCTTTTATTTACATGTGGACTGTACATGAGCTGTGACTAATCAGCCCCTTGACTGAAGTGAGATAACACAATGTAGAGCTGGATGAACACAGCAGGCCAGGCAGCATCAGAGGAGCAAGAAAGCTAACGTTTCGGATAGCTCCTACTATATCCTAAACTGAAGTGACCTTCTGAATCCGAGATAACACAGTATGAAGCTGGATGAACATAACAGGCCAAGTAGCATCAGAGGACCAGGAAAGCTGATGTTTCGGGTCAAGATCATTCTTCTCAACCTGAAACTTCAAAATTTCCTGCTCCACTGATGCTGCTAGGCCTGCTGTCTCATCTAGCTTCACACCGTGTTATCTCAGATTCTCCAGCATTGGCAGTTCCTACTATCTCTGACCTTCTGAATCTCCCGTTTATATCTGTCAGCCAAGGCTCCCCGTTTAGCTCAGATTATCAACCCCAATCAGGGATCTCATAGTCAATGAGCTCCACTTGGCCATGGTTCCAAACTGCACCTGCCTATCTTCAAGTGAACCTGCATCTTAACCCTAAGAGAATGCTGAGCTAGGACTCCCAAGTCCCTTAGTGTTTCAGATTTCAGAAGGAATTCCTGCACTTTTTTAAAACTCAGAAGTGGCAGTTCCAGCTTGGAGGATTCACCCGCTGTTTTCAGCCAGGGTATGGGTTATCCTACTTCTCCTCCAATTAAATTGATGCTTCCCCACCTTTCACAGCCTAACACACACAGCACACCCCCTGCTCAATGTTAAAAATAGAATCACTTGGCTGCAGTCTTCATAAATGGTCCTGCCAAAGTTGCTTAAATCCTGAGTGTCCCTGTCTTCTGCAGGTCTTTCAATGCCCAATCTTTCATGTTCATGTCTTTCATCAACACTTCAATTTTTTTCTCTTTTTTGGCCTTAATTAAGGTCCGTGCCTCTCCAAAACTGCAGCTCATGTTTAAGCCGTTTTTTTCTAGGCTTTACTTTGTCCCTTGCAGCTCTGCCTTGTGGAGCCTATTCACAACGGAAGTTTGAGAAGACAATTTACATTTTCTTTCCAGCATGATCCTTGCATTATTTTTGTAAACCACTTCTCCACTTCTCTCAGAGACTTTTATCTTTAAACCTAGAGGCCTCAGTCATGCCTTACAGAGCTTTCCTCTGGAAAGTATTTGCTTCTTCACTGTGTCCGAGCTGCGATGCTCTTCCCAGCCCACACTGCTTTCTGTTGGCCTGGTACTGGCTCTGGGGTGAAACTCTCCTTCTGGGTGTTGTCTTTGCCCTGCTCCTGCTCCCACAACCACAGCTGATTTCTTGAAGCAACAATGCTCTTAAAGCAGTAACACATTCAAGATGTTCAGGGTCAAATAGAATTTGAATCCACGCCATTGCTTGTCATCTGGTTGCCATCAGTTGGTGGCTTGTGGTAGGGACAGTTTGCAACTGGGGCTAAATATCAGTGATAGAGAATAGACTGTTAGATGGTCCTAACCAGCAGAGGCACCAGTCTTACATAAGCAGGCAAAGTTTACAGTTTTTCTTAATCAACCTATTCACAGATGTTATTACACCTGTGGAGCAGGTTGGACTTAAACCCAGGTCTCCTGATCCAGAGATATGGGCACTACTCCTGCATCACAAGTGCTCCTATAGTTAACTGCATGATAGCAATAGGTACAATTATACATAACTTGAACCATCAGGAGCCTGGTATGTTACATCTGTCATCATCAGGGCACAGTGCAAGACTTGGCTTCCCAACAAAAGACTTGTAACATCTTCAAGAAGCAGGTGAAGACTCTGTGTCCGTACTCAATGAGGTCTAAAAGGATGATTGGGGGGTGGGGGGGAACTGGGTGGAATCTGATTGAAATTTACAGAATAATGAGATGCCTGGATAGAGTGGACGTGGAGAAAATATTTCCACTAGTAGGAGAGACTAGGACCCAAAGGCACAGCCTCAGAGTGAAGGGTCGACCCCTTAGAACTGAGATGAGGAGGAATTGCTTCAGCCAGAGGATGGTTAATCTGTGGGACTCACTGCCACAGAGAGCTGTGGAGGGCCAAGTCACTGAGTGTATTTAAGACAGAGATAGACAGGATCTTGATTAGTAAGGGGATCAAAGGTTATGGAGGAAAGTCAGGAGAATGGGGTTGAGAAACATATCAGCCATGGTTGAGTGATGGAACAGGCTCGATGGACTGAATGGCCTAGTTCTGCTCCTGCATCTTATGGTTGGATTATGGGGTCTTTTTCAGGTTAGGTGAAGCAAATGGGACTGCATCATGAACTATCAAAACTATTATCTCATACAACGATCAGGACTTAAAGTAACCTTGTAACAGCAGCAGACTGGTTCCAGCGATGATTCTGATTGACAAACTCCTTTGGATAGATTTGTATCTTTGCTGACTTGGTGTTAATTGGGAGCGATGGACACGCGTGCCTGATTTTCACTAAACTGACGTCTGCAAGCTCAATAAAGATGAAGGGATTATCAGTAGTCAGATTCTCTCTGAAGCTGTGCAGCTAACAGAGGACATCAGAGAGGCCTGCATAAATATTTAGCCAATGCTAAAGCCTGTCTCATCTTTCAAACTGGCCTCTTGGACGCAACAATGCGTTCAACAATTTTAGACGCTAACCCCTGCCCCTTTCTCTTTGTTGGTTTCTTATTTCTGTCTCATTTTTCTTTCCCTCATTTCTTCTACACTAGAATTAGAATTAGGTTTAGTTTTCAAGTACAAAAATCGAGGCACATAGTGAAACACATACAACACTGCCCCACACGGCACCATTTTAGGTAGAAAGTACCTAGTTACAAATCTTAGAGACTAAAATAGGTTAGGTATAAAAATAGAGAAATAAAGAAACTAAAACTTCCACATTACAGTCCTTCACAGTATATATTAGGAAAATGATGAAATTAAGCCCAAAGATAAATGATAAATGGAAGATGGGGCCCATTTGGAACTCTACCATTTCTATTTCTCTAGAGACACCTTTTGGTTCTTTCTCCCTCACGGTGATACACACTGCTGCCTCACAGAACCAGAGAACCAGGTTCGATTCTACCCTCAGATAACAGTCTGTGTGGAGTTTGTACATTTTCCCTGGGTTTCCTCCCACATTCCAATGATGTACCTGCTAGGTGGATTGGCCATGGGAAATAGCCCCATAGTGTCCAGGCGTGTGTAAATTAGATGGATTAGATGTGGTGGATGCAGGGATGCAGGGGGATGGGATGCTCTTCAGAAGGGCAGTGTGGGCTTGTTGGGCCAAATGGCCTGTTTCCACACTGTAGGGATTCTACATTCAGCTCTTCTAATTTCAGGCTTTGCTGTTGAGCACTGTTGCCTACTTCACAGTCCGCCTAGCATCTGGACAAGTACATTGTTCGTAAAACTTCCAGGAAAGGGCAGTGTTGCCTTTTTAATCAACATTCACTCCATTCCATTGCATTCAGGAAAAGTTTCCGTGCCTGAAATTAAGTACATTTCTCTCCCAGACATGCCAGGGACTGAGGACGGTCAGTAACCCAGAGCAATGCCAGATGGAAGGACCATATTGGGCCCCTTGAGCCTGCTCCCCACTTTAGCATTCAAAATTCTGCGCCATGCCACTTGTTGTAAACTGGTGTTCCGAGACTTTCTACCATCATGGGAATATAACAAATAGGAGCAGTAGGCCATTCAGCCCCTTGAATCTGTTCCAGCTGTCAATAAAACATGGTGGATCCGGTTGTGGGCGATCCTGATGTCACCCGTAACCCTGGGCTCTCTTATTAGAGAATCATAGAATCCTTGTAGTGTGCAAGCTGGCTATTCAGCCCATTGAGTCCATACCAACCCTCTGAAGAGCATCCCACCTAGACCCAGCCCCCTACCCCATCCCTGTAACCCCCGCATTTCCCACGGCTAACCCACCCTAACCCGCACAGCCCTGGCTACTGTGGGGCAATTTGGCATGGCCAGTCTACCCTAAACTGCACACCTTTGGGCTGTGGGAATCTTAACAAAATCTCTGTTTAACTCAGGCCTGACAATATTCAACAAATTCCACTGTTCATGAGGCGAAAGACTTCCAAGAAACTAACGACCCCCAAAGTAATGGAGACGGCTTGACTTTGTCTGCCTTGTCTGAACCTATCTGAATCTCATAAGCCCCTATCAAATTTTCTACCTCAACCTCCCTCAATCGCTGCAGGAACGAGCCCCAGCCCTTCGAGTTATATACCTTAAGCCCTGCGTCCATTCTGCTAAAATCTCCTCTCTACACTTGGAGTTAAATTGCACCTAACCACGCTCCGATCCAGCCAAGCTTCTCACTGTAAAGTCCCTTGCCACAGCGCTGACGCTGCTGCACAGCCCATAATTTGCTTCATTCAAAGGTTTATGGTAACTGCTGAAAACAAAAGTGGCGTATGCCCTAACCGGCCCAGGAGGAAGTAGCTGTGATCATACAGCTGAGGGTCAGTGCACGTTGAACCTTCAGAAGTGTGACCGGAGATTCTGAAGGCTGTTTCTCTCCTCAGGGGGTTAGAATCACACACAGGCCAGTCCATCGCAACTCCCTGGGCATCTCCAGCACGTTGCTACTCCTCAGCACTGGACCGAGAGCTGAAGAGTTTCACGGAGAAGCGGAAGCAGCCATGGAGGATACCCAAGAAAGTAGGTGGAGCATTATTTTCATTTTCCCCTACTGTCCACTGACTGCTTGCTGGTCTGGTTGGTTCATTGTTGCAGGCAGCACTGAGACCAGCAGCACAGGAAGATCCCAAACCCTACCCCCTACTCCTGACCATTTCCCCTTTGTACCTGGTGTTCCCTCCACCACCCCCACCAGCTGAAGTGCTCGGACCTCAAGTGGGAACCCAGCTGTGATGCACCACAAGGTTGAATGGCTGTTGGCAATTGGAGTGAAAGGATGGCAGTGGGTATTTGAGGTACTTTTTAGCCGGGGGTGGGGTGTCCCACTCTATGCCAGGTGACAATTGGATGGAACAAGTGAGTTATTTGTGAAGGGAGTATTTTGAAACTTGGTGCTTGCTTTCAGCTTTGCAGCTTTTGGTGTTGCGGTGGGGACCTAAGAAGAGATGCTGCTGACATGACAGCCTTGTGAAAGTACCCTGCAATTGGACACATAGGTTAGGGTTCCAGATTTTGGACAGACTGAGGAAACTCTGCTCGTTTTCTTGAAGGTTGTGATTAGACAGTTTGGTGAAGGGACTGAAACATTGAGTAAGGGACATGAGAAAAAAACACAGAGACCATGCATTTATTCAGAGATCATCACAAAACCCTTTCGAAGCATAATATTCTGCGATACACAGCAACCACGGAATCTCCACAGTGCAGAAAAGGGCCATTCAGCCCACCATTCTGCACAAGGCCGCCAAAGAAAGTATCCCATCCAGATTAACCCCACCCTCCCCATCCTGTCCCTGTAACGCTGCATTTCTCATGGCTAACACATCCAGCCTGCACATCCCTGAATGCTACGGGCAATTTAGCATGGCCAACCTACCTAACCTGCAAATCGTTGATCTGTGGAGGAAACTGGAGCACCCGGAGGAATCCCTTGCAGACACGGGGAGAATGTGCAAATAGACAGTCGCCCAAGGGTGGAATCGAACCCAGGCCCCTGGCGCTGTGAGCCAGCCACTAAGTCACTGAAGCAGTTTGCATGTAGCACATGGAGATAGTAGGCATGTTTTCATAGCTATGGGAGTCAGTTAGCACAGCTGATAGGTTTGTGATACAGGCCGGTACTGATAGTGTGGGTTTGATCTCTGCTCTGGTTGACGTTATCATAAAGGTCCTATCTTCTCAACCTCCTGCCTGAGAGGTAGTGACCATCAGGCTAAACTCACCACCAGTCACCTCTCTAATGACAGAGTGGGACCATGTTAAAGCTATAAGACGAGGGAGATAGTCAACTAAGTCGTTTAAGCAGATTTGGTTGATGGAGACCAGTTGAACAGGACAAAGGGAGAAAAATCTCTTCTTCAACAATCAGCACAGGATTCTTTATATCCACTAGAGACAGGAGATAGATTCCTTCTTATATACCCCACTGTACCTCTGACAATGCAGCCCTCCCTCAGCACAGCACGAGGAATGGTCAGCCCTGATAAGGTGCGCTGATATTCTGGGGACCCAGGTTCGAATCCCAGCATGGCAGAATGTGAATTCAATAAAATATCTGGAATTAAGAGTTGAATGATGACAGTGAATCCGTTGCTGATTGTTGGGAAAAACCCATCTGGTTCCCTATTGTCCTTTAGGGAAGGAAACTGCTGTCCTTACCTGGTCTGGGCCAACGTGTGACAACCCTCAGCAATGTGGGTGACTCTTAAGTGCCCTCTAGGCAATTAGGGATAGTCAATAAACACTGACCTAACCTAAAATGCTGACACCCACATCCCATGAATGAATAAAATAAAAACTAGATCGACCTGTGACACTGAAAAGCCATTCTGATTCCAACGATGACGTGCGAATATGAGAAATGGCCACTTACAGAGGACAGACTGCAAGGTTCCTTCACACCTATGAGTTGGAGAGATGTCTGGACAGGAAAAGAGTCACTTTAGATGTGGTGAATCGAGTCTGAGTAGAGCAGGCCTCGTTGTTATGGAAACTGGGGTTATGAGTAAGCTAGGACAGCCAGATAAATTGCGCCTCAATGCAGGGCCTGTGGTATCTCTGTTGGTTTTGCATTCGTGTAAATACAGAGAGAGGTGGGTGAGTTCTCACAGACATTTCCACTTGAACTGCACTGCTCCATCGCTTTAGGATCACCACTCAGCCCCTGCAACAGCCAGAACAAGTCGCATTTATCTAGCGCCTTTAGTCCCAACACAGACCAATAACCCAATAAATCCTTTCATAAAACATGCCATTAATATATTAAAGAAAGCTCAGCCCTTTCTAAGTACAAGGTCCTTTACTTTAGATATGAGGGGAAGATATTAGAGTGAATTTTCCATGACGATCAGATTGTCACTTTGATCACTTTTATTTAACCTCTTCTGGAACTTGTGTTTCTGGTCAGAACTTCCAGTTCCAATCCCTACTGTTCACGTCTGTTGAGAGGGTCCAGGCGAACAGAGCACAGGATCAGACCTGGATGGAGGTCAAGCCTTTCCACACAATAACTGCGACACTCTAGAATTCCAACTTAACATCTCATCTGAAAGATTTCACCTCTGACAGTACAGTACTCCGTCAGCACTGATCCACGGAGAGTGTGGCTCTCCCTCAGTACTGACCCTCTGACAGTGCAGCACTCCCTCAGCTCTGATCCACTGACAGTGCGGCACCCCCTCAGTACTGACCCTCCAACAGTGCGGCACTCGCTCAGTACCGACCGTCTGACAGTGTGGCACTCCCTCAGCACTGACCCTCCGACAGTGTGGCACCCCATCAGTACTGACCGTCTGACAGTGCGGCACTCCCTCAGTACTGAACCTCCGACAGTGCGGCACTCCCTCAGTACTGACCCTCTGACAGTGTGGCACTCCCTCAGTACTACATGAAGATGGTCATGTTGCAGTCTGTATTTTGAACTGGTGGCATGTGGGTTTAGTCTCTGCGTATGAAAAGGTAATAATTAACTTGTCAGTATTTCTAGAGCCATGGTTTCAAATCAGAATGTGTCAGTTAGCAGCTACAGGTGTCCTCATGGAGTGATAATTTGATTATATTGAAAAGTATAAGCTTGCTTTTGGTTTAGAAGAATCAAAAATGTTCTTCCTTCTGCTCAGGGAATCTCATGGATTGGAAAGATTTCAGAATAGCCCACAGAAGAATTGATTGGCACCAGATGTAGGAACAGTTTTTCCTGATAAAAGGAATTATTCAGAACAGTTAGGAGCTGGATCATTTCAGGATTTAATTTTAAAAATTCCATTTCAGTAGTGTTTGGTTGGAAACCTGAAGTGGTTATTTTAAACCTGGAAAGTTTAAGCTCAATTGTGTAGATAATTATGGAAAAGATTATCAAACTCTCATGACTGGGAATTGAAAGCAACAGATAAGTAGAGAAGTCAAACCTGTTATTTCAGTAATTTAAAGTGATGGCATTCAGATAGAAGGGACTTTGTTCTACCATGTACTTTAAAATCTTTCAAAATGTACTAAATGTACATCTTGGTTTGGTCTATTTTATCCTAGCTTGTTTCGTTTTACTGTTAACACCAAATCTGCAGCATTGCATATTTGTGTTTCAGTGAAAGGCCACTATGTTAAATAAAAATAAAACAGAATCTGATCTATCAAACCAGATTTCAGTCTGGGATCTGATGTGTCCAATGATACCTTCAGCAAGGATCATAGAATTGGGTAGCAATGGGTGGCAGAGTGGCTCAGCGGTTAGCACTGCAGCCTCACAGCAACAGGGACTTGGGTTCGGTTCCAGCCTCGGGTGACTGTAGGTGTGGAGTTTGCACATTCTCCCAGCGTCTGCACGGGTTTCCTCCGGGTGCTCTGGTTTCCTGCCACAGTCCAAAGATGTGCAGGCTAGGGTGGATTGGAGATGTCATGTTGCCTATATTGTCCAGGGATGTGCATACTAGGTGTTAGCCATGGAAATGCATGCTTACAGGGATAGGACCCTGTCTGTGGAGGGTCAGTGTGGATCTGATGGGCTGAATGCCCTGCTTCCATACTATAGGGATTATATGATCTGAAGCACCTGCAGACTGAGAACTTTGACACTCCTGCTCTGTTTGCAGGTGATTGTTTGAGACTCACAACAATTCTACTGTTAAACATTATCTCTCACATCTTCAGAACGTCTGCATCTGTGCGTGTAGAGGAAATTGATACCCAATATAACTGATGTAGATAGTGTCATATCCGTTGACTGGTTCAGCACAGTTATCTATGCAATCCTCTTCGACAACTTGCATTGTTATGCTTAAATTAGAAGGGGCGAACCAATTTGTTTTCATGTTCCACTCCTCCAATAATCACAACAAAATTTAAAATTAAAAAATAGAGGTGATCCTGCCAGTTTGTATTTACACATCAGAGTTCGTACAGATCAGTACCAGAAACAAGTCAGACAGGGCTCTTAAGTAATGGCTAACATGTTTGTTAAATTTACACAAGCAAGGAGGACAGCATGGTGGCTCAGTGGTTAGAACTGCTACCTCACAGTGCAGAGACCCAGAATCAATCCCACAGCCTGTGTGGAGTTTGCACGTTCTCCTTGTGTCTGAGTGGGTTTCTTCAAAGTCCTCTGGTTTCCTCCCCTCTCCAGCCCAAAAAAATGTGCAGGTTAGGGGGATTGGCCGTGCTAAATTGCCCCATAGCGCACAAGCTGGGGCGATAAGCCACGGGAAATGCAGCGTGACAGGGATACGTTCGGCCTGTGTGCCATGCTGTTTGGTGGGTTTGTGTGGGCTTAAGAGGGCTGAATGGCCTGGTCTTACACTCTAGGGATTTTATTAGCAAAAGGTTTAAACAGCAGTTTCATACAACATGCTTCTTGAAAAGAAGAACACACAAACAGAAAAAGTGTTATCTGGGAAGCATTTTTCAATTAATTGATAAATTCAGAAAAAAAAATCCAGATTGTTCCAAATATTTTGCAGGTCACTTTGTGCAACAGAAACTTTTGGTATGAGGATTTTGCCCTGGATCAGGTGTGGCTAGCTGAGTTATTTTCATCTGGAGACAATTGAGTTGGTTCAGACTTTTCCCTAACTCTACTTGTGGTGATGAGGCATTCCGGTGAGTTTTCAACTACTGTACTTTGGTGAGAAAGATTTCAAGGAAATAGAGAGAAAGGGTGAATGCTGTCATTCCAGGTCGGTTTTCACTCTTGGTGGCTGCATTCAAATCCAACAATTTTGCTGCACCCAAAAACTCATGAGACCTCTTTCTGAATGTGTTTTGGACAATAGTGACACCAACTGATCTTTCCAAATGCTGAGAATTTCCTTGTCGTTACCAGCCTCCTTTCGCTTTGTAAAATATTCCTTCCAAGAAGCCCAGGGTGGGGAAATACGCTCAGTAGGTGACCGAAATGAACAGACAGCACGTCTTCGTAACAGTGTGTATGTGTTATGCAAAATGGTCGGTAAACTTCTGAAGAAGAAATTTTACTCAGATGATCTGTAGCCTATTGATGGAAATATGGTTGACACTTCAGGTTAGAATAAGGCTGACCAACAGAGTGAAAATGTTGAAATCTCGTGAGTAAGGAATTGGATCAGCGCCCATCTCATAAACAGCAAATGTGGAAAGTTTCAGTTCATAAAATATTGCAAATGGCAACAAGGTTGGGGCTAGGAGAGAGCAATGAGAATTTCACTGGTTCTGCAGTGATTAACAGGGCACTATTCATGTAATATAGAACAGTACAGCACAGGAACAGGCCCTTTGGCCTACCAAGACTGTGTTGACCAGGATGACATTTAATCTGCCTGCAAATGGCCTCTTTCCATCTATTGTCTGGATGTTTTTGTTTTATTTATTCACTCACAGGTTGAGGGTGTCACTGGATTGGCCAGTATTTACTGCCAACCCTAATTGCCCAGAGGGCAGTTAAGTTGCAATGATACTGTGGGTCTGTAGTCACATGAACCAGCTCAGTTATGTTCATGTTTCTGTGTCTATCTAAATACTTTAATCTTGTAGTTCAAATGATAGTGTCGTGTCAATGCTGTTGCTTTAATAATCTAAGGGTACCAGCGAATGCTTTGGGAAAATTGGCTCAAATCTCACTGTGGTAACTGACAGGTTCTAATTTTAACAAGTTAAAAAATTGTTAGTGTTGAACACTAGTCTCAGTAATCGTAACAACAAAACCGTCATCAATTGTTATTAAACTTCATCTGAGTCGCTAATATCCTTCAGGGAGGGTAATTGCCATCCCTCCCTGGTCTGGGTTACATGTGACTCCAGGCCAACAGCAATGTTGCTGACTCTTAACCACCCTCTGAAGTGCCCTGGCATGCCTTTCAGTCAAAGGGAAAGTCGAGATGGGTTACAAATACTACACCCACATCTGATAAACCAAAGTAACAGTCCGACACAAAACAGTTACACTCACACATGAATATGCTGTTCCCATTTCTTAGCTTCTTATGTTTCAACAGTTAACCAATGCTAAAAACACGTAGTTGAAATGCATTTAGTGTTAAAACCATATCCATAGAATGGTTAAGAGTGAATCTGCCAGTTATAGAATTGCAGAAGCACATAGATTGGAAACAGACCCTTCAGTCCAACCAGACCACGCCGACCATAACCCCAAACTGAACTAGTCCCACTTTCTGTGCTACCCCTAGCCCCCCAAACATTTCTCATGCATGCACTTATCCAAGTGTCTTTTAAACATTGTAACTGTACCCACATCCATCACTTCCTCTGGAAGTTCATTCCACACACAAACCACCCTCTGGGTAAAAAAATTGCCCCTCATGTCTTTTTAAAAAACTTTCTCCTTTCACCTTAAAAATCTTCCTTCCAGTCTTTAAATCACCAACATAAGGAAAAGACACTTGTCATTCACTTTATCTAGCACCTGCATGATTGATGGAGGTAAGACCCACCTGTGCTTCAGTGATAAAAGTCCCAGCATCTCCTTAAAACTCAAACCGTCCAATCCTGGCAGCATCCTGGTAAATATTTTCTGAATCCTTTCCTGCTTAATAATATCCTTCCTATAACAGGGAGACCAGAATAAGAACTGTATTATGTTTCTGAGTTAATTGATGCTGGCCCTACAAACACACCATTGGCTCAAGACGGGAATAACCAGCCTTAACTATTGCTTTTCACTGGGACCCCGTGGGCAGCATGTAGAGAGCATTATCATCCATGAATCCCTCATTATCAACAACCTGGAGCTACTATTGACCAGAAACTGAACTGGACTCACCACATAAACACAGTGGCTACAAGAACAGGTCAGAGTCTAGGGGTCCTGCAGTAAGTAACTCACCTCCTGACTCCCCAAAGCCTGTCCATCATCTACGAGGTACAAGTTAGGAGTGTGATGGAATACTCCCCACTTGCCTGGATGGGTGCAGCTCCAACAGCTCTCAAGAAGTTTGACACCATCCGGGACAAAGCAGCCCGTTTGATTGGCACCACATCTACAAACATTCACTCCCTCCACCGTTGACACTCAGTAGCAGCAGTGTGTACTATCTACAAGATGCACTGCAGAAATTCACCAAAGATCCTCAGACAGCACCTTCCAAACCCATGACCACTTCCATCTAGAAGGACAAGGGCAGCTGATACAATGGAACGCCACCCCCTGCAAGTTCCCCTCCGAGCCCCTCACCCTCCTGACTTGGAAATATATCGCCGTTGTGTTGCTGGGTCAAAATCCTGGAATTCCCTCCCTAAGGGCACTGTGGGTAAACCTTCAGCACATGGACTGCAGTGGAGCAAGTAGGCAGCTTGCCACCGCCTTCTTGAGGGGCAACTAGGGACGGGCAACAAACCCAGCCAGAAATGCCCATGTGCCACCAGTGAACAATATAAAAGATGGAACTCACACAGACACAGAACGAAGCTCAGCCTTGGAATTTTGAACAGTTGGATGACTGTTTCTACCAAGGCTCAGAATTGAGGAATGTCTCCTTCAACGTGACACAGCAGAGAGACCAGCCCCGTGTATGACTGCAGCTCAGCAGAAAGTCAGCTCCATCACTGGAGAAAATTGGTCTAGCACTGGTAGAAAGAAATCTGAAAGCAAAGGCTGAAGAAGTTGAGATTTCTCTGGACTCTGGGAACTTGTGAAAAAGGTGGCTCGTTGAAAATGAATCGCTGATTTCCGATGTATATGGAATGAAAGAGCCAATTTGTACCTCCTCCAGTCCATTCGCTGTGCAGACTGACTTCTGCATTTCCTACAGGACAACACTGACTTCCTTCAAAGCTATGTCATTGGCTGAAAAGAGACATATAGTGGTTGTAAAGAATCGCTCGATAAATGCAGATCTACCTGTCATCTTTCTGTATGGAAGCCTTTGGTTCAACACCACCCCATCCTGCCAACACCAACCCCCCCCCCAAGAAACTGGCCCCTCAACCCCCCTCACATTCACCATCCACTCCATCCCACTCAACCCCTTTCTGTGACTCCCTGCCTCAGATTTGTCAGCCCTGGCTCCTCAGAAGCGGGGAAAGCTTGTAGTCCCGACGTGTGCCTCTAGGAGATGATGCTGGACCACTGATCGGCCGGCCAATCAGATTGGACGGCAGCTGTATCAGGAGAGTCTTCCTTCCAAGAAGCAGGGTCGATGCCAACATGCCACAGGGTCTTTGTTAAATACCTGAGAAGGGGCATTTTGGAGGGATAAGAGGAATGAGATTAACACTTTTAGAAGATTTGAATGGCCATTATCACTGCTACAACATTCTAATGATGAGGCATGCCTACTGGGGGAAGAAATGTTTGAAACATTTACTAGTGTACGTTGGAATAAACAAAGTCTGTCTGCTCTACAGCACTGTGCTACTTACAACCAAATTGTAAAGACTGGTCATATTGCAAGGTCCGGACCTTTGGAGGTTTCAAGGTGAGGTGTCCTCAGCTGACTGGCCAGCTGCATTCTGGCAGAGCACTAGTCACATGATTCCACAGAAAGAGGCCATATTTGCCAGCACTTCAAAGAACAAAAGCCCTTTCAAATAAATGCGAACTCCTACATCACCTGTGGGTTTTGAGGTCAAACCTGTGGGTTGACTAAGCTGTGAAGTTTGTTATTTATCCTGTGCGTCAGTGTGATAATGAATTTGAAACCGGACTCTAGGATCTTGGATTAAACTGGCTGGAAGGGTTTTACAGGATGATTCCGATCATAAACATCTGTAGAGATGTTTGCACAGTAACCAAGGAAACACAGGGTAAGAGGACTATCTTTTAGCGAGAGCTGACACCAAAATGATTGACTAAATAGACTCCTTCTGTGCTGTTAGAATGCTATGATTTCACAGTTAGGATTTAATATGGAGTATTGGGGGGGCAAGGTGAGTGAATAGGAAGTATTGGGAGCATGGCAGAGGTATGCGTCATATTGGGAGCATGGCAGAGGTATGGGTCATATTGGGAGCATGGCAGATGCATAGGGAGTATTGAAAGCATTGTGGGACATGGGGAGTGATGAGATCATGGTGGGATGTGAGGAGATTGGGGTATGGTGGGTCATGGGAAGTATTGGGAACATGATGGGACATGGGAATTGTTGGGCATAATGGGACTTGGGGAATATTGGGCATGGTGGGACATGGGTTTTTTTGGGAACCTGAGCAGACAGAGGCTAGTAACGACCCTCTCCATACCCTCAAACCCAGAGCTGAACCCTCCAACGGGGTACACCTGACCAACATGCCAAGTGTTGAGGATGGGTGGGAGGCATTCCCAGGCCTGGTAAAGTACCAGCAGCATGGGGCAGAGGCCATTTGTTCCCTACTTGAGGACCTCGACTGACCAAAGTACAGACTATTGCCCAGCAGATACCCACTGCTGTTAAAATACCAGCAGTGGCTGGTCATTGATGAGCACATTGAGTCAACATGCCCTCCCAGCTAGCACAGTCCATCCCCAATCCAGCCTTCTCCTGGGGGGACACCCAATTCCAACCATCTAACTCCTGCTGCTCCAACTGAGTATTGGGAATTGACCCCTGTCCTGGAAAGAGGAGAGTTGTGGGAAGTATTGGGGCATAGCAGAGACATGGGGAGTATTGGGGCATAGCAGAGACATGGGGAGTATTGGGGCATGGCAAAAACATGGGGAGTATTGGGGCATAGCAGAGACATGGGGAGTATTGGGGCATAGCAGAGACATGGGGAGTATTGGGGCATAGTAGGGACATGGGGAGTATTGGGGCATGGTAGAGACATGGGGAGTACTGGGGCATAGCAGAGACATGGGGAGTATTGGGGCATGGTAGAGACATGGAGAGTATTGGGGCATGGTAGAGACATGGGGAGTACTGGGGCATAGGGAGCATGAAGGGGCACAAAATGGAATTAGAGCGCATAGGTGGACATGGAAGGAACATGTTTCTCACTCTCCTGTGAAGGGAACTGTGGGGATGGGAGGAGGTGAACTCGAATGGAGCTCTCTAAGATCAGGGAAGGATTTGATTGAGTAGTAATGGAGAAGATATTTCCACTCACAGTGAAAGCAGGCAAAAAATAGAAGATGATTCAATGAGGAATTCAGAGGAACTCCTTAGATCAGAGAGTGGTAGAATGTGGAACTCATGACCACATGACAGAGCTGAGGTGCAATGAAGGGGAAGTCGATTATTGCATGAGAGAGTGTTAGATCGAGGTCAGGATAAGCTATAGACTGCTCCAGACTGTGATGAGGAAACTCAGAGGCTATATTTAATGTCGAAACACAAATTAGACCCTTCTACCCTGTCTGCCTGCTATTCCTCTTCCTGCTGTACCTCTGTCTTGGAGAGGCTTGGGGTAAAATTTTACCAGCTTCTCTACTGTGTTATTTAGATAAACCACCTTGCTTCCCAGGAACAGCAACTCCAAATATGGTTCTTATGCCTCCTCAAAACTGCACCCCTCACCCTCTAATCACCTCAAAAGTAAGGTTGATGTAGTCTTACCAGACCATGGGGCTGCCCTCTCATGAGAGAAAGAGAGAGATGATTTAACCTAAGGGCCACTATGCCCCAGGTGAGGAGGGAAGTTGAGAAAGAGTGTTCTTTGCAGTGAGCTCAACTGGTCTGGGAATTGAACTGATGTTGCTAGCATCATGCTGCATTGCAAGCTAGCTGTCCAGCCAACTGAGCCAGCTGATTCCCCACCACCCAGCCCCTACATGTACTCCAAGGCACTTCAACACTTAAACAATTCTGTCCAATACATCGGCCAATTTCCCTTTTATAGGTAGAGCCCGATTATTAATTGTTGTGTTTAAAATATAACACGGTGGCTCAGTGGTTAGCACTGCAGCCTCAGAGCGCCAGGAACCCAGGTTCGATTCCACCCTTGGGTGACTGTCTGTGTGGAGTTTGCACATTCTCCCCGTGGCTGCGTGGGTTTCCTCCGGGTGCTCTTGTTTCCTCCCACAGTCCAAAGATGTGCAGGTTAGGAGGATTGGCCACTAAATTGCTCGTGGTGTTCAGGGATGTGCAGGCTGGGTGGATTAACCAAGGGAAATGCAGGATTACAGGGATTGGGTGGGGTTCCTCTGGATGGTCAGTGTGGACTTGATGGGCTGAATGGCCTTCTTCCTGTTGGGATTCTTACGATTAACCAATACAAAACATAGTGGAAATACAGCAACTATTTGCTAGTTACCTGCATATGGCCTACTTTGCTACAGATAATGTCAGTTGCTCTCTAGTGCAGGATCTGTCTGCTGCAAGTTCCTTCCTTACTTTGATCAAGTCCGTATGAGACCATTCAAAATGGGGGTGGAGCTTACTGTGCGCAATCAAGTATTAACCCTCCCAGATCCATAGGCAAATAATTCTCATCTCATGGTAAAATTCCTGCTTCCTGGAGCTAGAAGGGAACCAGGAATGAAGGAAGAACTGCTTAGCCTCACCAATTTACCTGCTACAGGAATATCTGTTGTGTGGACAAAGTCTTCACACTGAGGAACCCGTCCAGCATCTTGGCACACCCCTGAATGGGAGAGATTCAGAACAAATCCAGGCACTCTGTGACCAGTACCACATTGGAAGGGCAGTCATTCTGAACTTTTTTTATTTCTTTATTTATTTTTCTCATTTATTCTCCCTAAGAATTTGTACGTGAGGATTTGTACCAGGTATCAAAGTACCCCAGATAGTGCCCTAAGTGGCAACTTGTAAACTTTTCACTATATTCGCCTGAGCGCGTGTGTCAATAAAGCTCATTCGAATTCTAATTTCAAGAAGACTTCGGCAAAGCACTGTGGGGAATCCTGAAGTCGTGAAAGGCGCCACACAAATGCAGGTCTTTCCATTCCTTTTTAAAACTCAGATGCAGTTCCCACCTTCTGAAAGAGTCGACCTTCAGGGTTAAAGTTAAAACAACAAGTGGAAATGGGCTGTTTAGCTGTAGTAGGCATCATGACTCTCCTGAGATAAGAAGGTGTGGAGCTGGAGGAACACAGCAGGCCAGGCAGCATCGGAGGAGCAGGAAAGCTGACGTTTTGGGCTGGGACACTTCATCAGAAATCTCCTGATTCTCAACTGGCCTGGGAATTGAACTGATGTTGTTAGCATCATGCTGCATTGCAAGCTAGCTGTCCTTGGGTGATTTTTTTCCCACCAGCAGCTGGAATTGGAATATTTTTGGATCTGTCTCTCCCCTGGTATCGGAATGCAGGAGCTGCTGATGTTGCTCTGCCAGTCGAGATCAAACGGGATCGGCTGGGATCTCTTTGGTCCTGCGGCTTGCAGTCACCTCATGTGAGAGGTAGCAGGAGATTGTTACCCTCAATGCAGTTCCCAGCACCAACTTCAAATCCCAATGGGTATTAAAGCCCTTGGAGCTCATTGACCAAGTGAAAGGACCCACATAATTTTGTCTGGATGGGAACCTATATTGTAGCTTATAGCAATTAAGCAGTTTGCTAAGATAGAGTAGCCCTGTCTAATTCCCTCCCCCCACCACCAATGCTCGGTGGTAGCTCTGTGTACCATCTCTGTGATGGGATGGTTTATTATTGCTGGGCTCTTTGTAATCCAGAGACTCGGGTAATGTGCTGGGGACCTGGGTTCAAATCCCGCCAGGGCAGATGGTGGAATTTGATTTCAATAAAAATCCGGAATTTAGCCTCAAATGATGGACCATGAATCGTTTGTAAGGAAAATTCCATCTGGTCCACTCATGTCCTTTAGGGAAGGAAACCGCCATCCTTACCTGGTCTGCCCTTCATGTGACTCCAGATCCACAGCAAATGTGATTGATTCTTAACTGCCCTCAGGGCAATTATGGATGGGCGATACATGCTGGCCTGGCAGTGACGCTTCTTCCCGTGAATGAATGAAATAAAACGCACTGCAGCAATTCACCAAGGCTCTGCAGGCAACACCTTCCAAGCCTGCCATCTCTATCATCTTGAAGAAGAGAAGCAGCAGATACTAGAGAAAGCCATCACTTCCCCTGCAAGCCGCACTCCCCTCTGATGTGGGAATCTATTCCTTTCTCTGTGGCTGGGTCAGAATCGTGGAACTCGCTCCCTAACACCATTGTGGGTCAACCTAGAGCATGTGGACTGCAGCGGTCCAAGAAGGCAGCTCACCACCACCTTTGATTGGGTTGTTGCTGAGATGTGTCATGCTGGGCACCCAAGGTCTAATAGAAAACGGAACTGTTTATCAAACAGGAATCAGGTTTCTCTATTTATTTTCTTATTCGCTAAGCTAACTTCAAAGCAGAAGGGGTTTTTGAGAGCTAGGTGCGTGTTGCTGTGGCCAGGCTTAGGCCTGTGCAGAAGACACTGCATTGACAGGAGAGAAAAGCCTTTCTAAAGCTCTAGTGAGTCACATACTGATCAGTTCTGTGCATTTGGGCAGGATGTGGCCGGTGAATCTGAAGGCTGTGCTTTTTTTAAATCTTTTAACCGCACTATCTGCCAGGCTTATAAATGAGAGCAATGTAAAAGTTAGCAGAGATGCTTTTGTCTGAAGACAAACCCTCGGAAAGTTCAATTTAATTATAATCTAAGTCTAATGATGTTCACTGCACCCTCACCCACACCCCGAATCTTTCGAGTTGGAAGATTTTGCTGCGGTGATGATCAGGCTGTGATGCTTTCAACGCTGAATTTAGCACCACAACACATGATAAGGAGAAGCAATTTTCTGACACTGTGCAGTGCCATCTCATTGGTCGTTCTCCACATACCATCACATGTTAGTTACAGAAACACCCCCACTTGTTTATAATGCAGCTTTCTCCCCCAGTAGTTTAAAACGCCTGACTAATTCCTCATTCTCTGAGTGTTCCACTGCATGGCAAGAGGCCATTCAGCCCATAGCACGCAGTCCGACTTTTTAAGGGAGTGATGCCATTTGTTTGTCTGGGGAGACATTAGGCTGCATCAGCCGATAGCTTTGGGGGGGGGGGGAGGGGTTGGTTTTGTCACCATTAGATTAGATATTGCCTGGAGAAATCGATTCAGAGAGACTGCCAGTGCCCAACGTACTCGAACAGCATTGGTCTGAGGTCGGCTGATGTCTATCCTTCTCTCCTTCTATCATTCCTGCCATCTAGTCATTTCCATGATCCTCTGCTTTCTCCATGCCTTTCCTGACCATAAGACATAGGAGCAGATTTAGGTCATTTGGCCCATCCAGTCTGCCCCGCCTTTCAATCATAGCTGATGTATTTCTCAACCCAATTCTCCTGCCTTGTCCCCACTGTAACCTTTGATCCCCTTACAAATCTAGAACTTATTTATCTCTGTCTTAAACACAGTCAATGATTCAACCTCCACAGCCCTCTGCAGTATGAGTTCCACAGATACACCACTCTCTGGCTGAAGAAATTCCTCCTCACCTCAGTTCTAAAGGGTCGTCCCTTCACTCTGATGTTGTGTCTACCTACCCTATCCTCTTCCCCCAGCCCAGTTGAAATATCTTCTCCACGTCCACTCTACCCAGGTCTCTCAGTATTCTGTAAGTTTCAATTAGATCCCTTCTAAATGCCATCAAGTACAGACCTAGAGTCCTCAATTGCTCGTCATATGACATGTCCTCCATCCCCGGGATCATTCTTGTGAACCTCCTCATGATTCCCTCCAAAGCCAGCACATCATTCCTTAGACAATCGTCCTCATCTCAGTTCTAAAGGATTGTCTCTTCTCTCTGAGGCCTTGCCCTCAGGTCCTATCCTCTACTTCTAGTGGAAACATCCACTCCACATCCACTTTATCCAAGACCCTCAGTATTCTGTAAGCTTCAATCAGATCCTTCTGAATTCCATTGAGTACAGACCCAGAATACTTGTATCCAGGGTCTCTGGTCAGTCTCCCATGCATTGACTCTGATCCCACTCAATGTGAGGTCTCACTTACAGACCACCTCATACTGCAGATGAGATGGCCCAAGGCTTCAAAAAATTCAACAGTACAGAAGAGAACCCTTCCCCCCATCAAGTCTGCACCAACAAAAACAAAACTAGTCTAAATCTACACCATTCCTGTTTTCTAGCATTTGGTCCATTTCCTTGAATGGTATGACATTTCAAGTCATGCAAGTACTTTTCAAAATCTGTGAGATTTCCCACTTTCCCAGGCAGTCTCGTGCCAGCAGTGAGCCCCTCCACAGACCAAGTCCGTGGCAATCACTCACTCGCTCTTGACCCAGCACACACAGACAACACTGACCCCCAGGGGGAGCATGCTGGGGAAACCTCTACACATGGGGACACACCGCTAACATTCAACTGAGGCAACAAAGGTGGATTCTGGTCTCTGAAATCTCATTTGGGATGGGATTTAGGACAAGTACACTAACATTGGAGATAGCCTAGAAAAAGCTGAAACCAGATATGGAGGTTAAGTTCTTGGGCCTGTGCTTGTTGGATCAAGAAGATTGAGAAGTAACCCCATTGAAACATACAAAATTCTCAACGGACTTGACAGGAAGGATGTGGAAAGGTTGTGGGAAGGTCTAGGACCAGAGGGGATAATCTCACACTAAATGGTCACACATTTAATATGGAGATAAGGAGGACATTTGTCTCTCAGAAGGTTGTAAACTTGTGGAATTCTTTACTGCAGAGGTTTGTCAAGGCTGGGTCATTGACATTACCAAAGCTAAATTAGCTAAATCTGGAATAGAATCATGGGGAGAAGGCAAGGATTTGAGGATTATTAAACCAGCCACAATCACATTGAATGATGGAGTGGACTTGATGGACCAAGAGCAGGCAGAAGGGATTATACAATCACAGAATCCCTGAAGTGTGGAAACAGGCCCTTCAGCCCAACAAGTCCACACTGGTCCTCATAGAATCCCACCCAGACCCATTCCACCCTACAACCCACCTAATCTACACATCCCTGAACACTGTGGGGCAGTTTAGCATGGTCAATCCTCCTAACCTGCACATAATTGGACCATAGGAGGAAAGCAGAGCACCCAGAGGAAACCCACACAGACTCAGGGAGAATGTGCAAACTCCACACAGACCGTCGCCTGAGAGTGGGATAAAACCCGGGTCCCTGGCGCTGTGCGGCAGCAGGGCTAACCACTGAGACACCATGCCACCTAAGTTTAATGAGTTTAATCTGGCATCATGTGAGGGACAACATGTTGGGTTGAAGGGCCCATTCATGTGCTGTACAGTTCTATGTTCAATGATGGGCTGAATGGCCTGCTTCAGCTCCTATGCCTCATAGTACTGAACTATCCTTTGCCATTCAATGCTGTCTCTCTCTGACAGAGTTAACCGATTAATCCCACTTCCCCTTCTTCTCCTTTCAAAAATCGATGTATTTTCCACAGAGAATTATAGAGATAGAGTCAGAAACAGATAGAAACAGACACTTTAGTCCTATTTGTCCATGCCAACCAAATATCCTAAATTAATCTAGTCTCATTTGCCAGCATTTGGCCTATATCCCTCTAAACCCTTCCTATTCATGTACCTTTTAAATGTTGTGAATGTACCAGCCTCCACCACTTCCTCTGACAGCTCATTCCATACACGCACCACCCGCTGTGTGAAAACGTTCCCCCTCAGGTCCTTTTCAAATTTTTCTCCTCTTTCCTTAAGCCTATGCCCTCTAGTTTTGGACTCCTCTACCCTTGGGGAAAAGACCCTGTCTATCCACATTATACATGCCTCTCATGATTTTATAAACCTCTATATGGTCACCCCTCAGCCTCCGACACTCCAGGGAAAATAGCCCCAGCCTATTCAGCCTCTCCCTCTAGCTCAGACCCTCCAATCCCAGCAACGTGCCTGTAGATATCTTCTGAAACAGTCAGAATTTTCTGGATTTATCATTGTTTCAGTATTCTGTCTACCCTTGGTATCAAACTTCCTCCTTACTGGTCCCATCATTTCTTTGATGGAGAAAATTAGATTTCTGCATTTTTCTGTCTGAGTCTGATTGTAAAAATACTGGCTTAATTTGGTCATGGCTACTGGTGGGATCTTGCTGTGCACAAACTGGCGATGCAGCAGCAACCCACATTGCAAGTGTTTCATGGGCTTATGGGGACTCCTGAGATTGGGAAATGTGCTACGTAAATGCACGGTTGTGTGGATCAAACCCTGCACCTGGAATTAAAATACAAAATCTAGGCAGTACGGTCTGTCTGTTGTAATATTGGAGGGGCTAGCTCTTTTGAGTGAGATCTCAAAGTGAGGGATCTGCTGTCTCAGTTAGGCACTTCTCGACTGAACAGTTCTCTTCCTGATAGTTGGTGCAACTTATTGTCGATGAATACTGTTGATCCAGAGAATCAGGTAAAGACTTGGTGACTTGGGTTTGAATCCTGCCATGGCAGATAGTGGAATTTGAATTCAGTAAAAATCTAGAATTAAGACTCTAATGATGACCGTGAATCCATTGTTGAGTGATGGAAAAACCCACCTGGTTCACACGTGTCCTCTAGGGAAGGAAACTGCCATCTGTGTCTGTGTGGGTTTGCCGATGTGCAGGTTGAGTGGATTAGCCATGTTAAATTGCCCATAGTGTCGAGGGATACGTAGGCTAGGTGGATTAGATATGGGAAATGCATGGATCGGGTAAATCTTGGGGCATGCTCTTCAGAGGGGCCAGTGCTGACTGAATGGGCTGCTTCCACACTAAAGGGATTCTGTGACAAGCATTGGAGGATACAAAGGTTTCAATATATTTTACATTCTGGTTGTTGGTAATTTATTGCCTAATTACCCTGAAAATGCAGCAGGAAACTGGACTTCCATTCAACTGAGTGGCTTGCTAGATCAGGTCAGATGTCATGAGTCAACTACATTGACATAGGAGTGGAATCAGAAATAGGCCAGGCTCGGCAATGATGCCTGGTTTTTTTCTCTGAAAGCCATTAGTAGGATTTCAAACAATAACCCGATAGCTTCATGTACTACAGCCAACAATCCCCATGTTCTTCTCTAAAGGGTATAAATTCTCAAACTGCCATGGCGAGAATTCAACGAGATTCACTGTAAGTTTTTAAAAACTTATGCATAGGACATGGGCATCACTGACAATGTCACCCATCTCTAATTGTCCTGGAGAAGGTGGTCGATGAACTGCCTTCCTGAGGCATTGCAGTCTTTGGGGTGTAATGCATCGGGGAGAGGCGTCCGGAATCTTGAACCAGTGACACTGAAGGAATAGAGACACAGGACAGGGTGACATGATGGAGAAAGCCACTGGATTCATGACTGACTGTAATAGAATCCCTATTGTGTGGAAACAGGCCATTCAGCCCATCAAGTCCACACCTCCTTCCAAACAGCATGCCACCCAATCCCTGTATTTTCTATGGCTAATCCACCTAGTTTACATCCCTGGACATTATTGGCAATTTCCCGCGGCCAATCTACACTAACCTACACATCTTTGGGAGGAAACCCACGCAGACATAGGGAGAATGTGCAATCTCCATACAGACAGTCATCCCGGGGTGGAATCGGACCCAGGTCCCTAGCGCTGTGAGGCAGCTGTGCTAACCATTGAGGCACTGTGCTGGTCAAGTCTACTCTTGAGTTGTATGGTATGCCTGTGAAGCTAGAGGCATCTGTATGCTTTGCCAGCACATTTTATATTGGGTTTTGGTGCTTGCCATCATAAATAAACATAGAAAGGGAAGGTTGTTAGTATCCAATATGGTTGGTGGGTGGGTATTAAATACCCAATAGTTGAAGGGTTTCTTATTCCATTTGTGGGTGTCACTGGTTAGGCCAGTATTTATTAGTCCTGCCTAATTACCTGGGTTGCTGTTGAGGGTCAACCTCATTGCTGTAGGTCTGGAGTCATGAGTAGGCCAGACCTAGTAAGGATGGCAGATTTCCTTCCTGAAAGGATGTGGAAACAAAGAAATAGGAGTAGGCCATTCAGCCCTTGAACTTGCTCCATCATTCAACATGATCATGGCTGGTCATCTAACTCAGTCCCTTGTTCCTGTTTTCACCCCACTGTGTTTGATCCCTTTAGCCCTGAAATCCATAGCCAACTCTTTCTGGATAACAGCCAATGTTTTGAATGTAATATTTTTCTGTGGCAGAGAATTCCACAGGCTCACCACTCTCTGGGCGAAGAAACTTTTCGCCATCTCAGACCTCAATGGCCCAACCCATATCCTTAACCTGTGACCCCTGGTTCTGGATTCCCTGGTATTCGGGAACATCTTTCCAGTGCTAAACCTGACACAATTTTATATGAGACCCCCTGTCATTCTTCTAAGTTAGTGAAACCAGATGGTTTTTTACGAGCAAACTCTAGTGGTGTAGTGGCAATGTCCCTACTTCTAAGCAAGGAGACTCAGCCCCCACCTGCTCTACAGGTATGTCGTGACACCTTGGAACTGATTGATTAAAAATATAGGGAGGGAGAAAATCCTAGTCACAAGCAATAATGGCTACATCACCGCTCCTTGCAGATAGATATCTAGTAATCCACGGTTACCTTCAAAGAGATATCTGTGGGCCACAGTTCACAAAGCGAAAGTAAGACCAGGGCCAGAACTGATTCCCTCTCCACCTGGGCTTTAAGTTTAATACAGATCGCCCTGGTGGATGGTGTGAGTTGGGAAGTTCAATTTGCAGAGGTTATTCATGCAGGCCTCACACCTTCCTACTGCCTCTTTATGACACGTCTAGTGCTGCATTCATTGGAGCAAGGACCAATCTCAAACTTCCCATTACAATCATCCCACTATGAAAAAGGAAGTTCTGTCCCATCAGTGTGCGCATGATCCACCATCGCCACTACTATATTTTAGAAGTTTGCACCTAGCTGCCACGATGCCTAAATCCTTGAGAACTCTCCTGTTGTTGCAGCATTTGACAGTCCAGGCATTGCATGGCTGGATACTTGGGTTGAGTGATATCTACTACGACCACAGCAGATGCCCCCATTAAGTAACCCTCTTCCTGAGGAGCAGGGTAGGGAACAGGAGCCACTCTTTGACCAAGACCAAGGGGGCCTGATGAAGGTGAGGATTGCATTGCTTGGGTCCACCTGCTGAGGCTTTGCAGTGTACTCCAGATGAAGTGTGCCACATTATCCTAGCATACGGTGCTCTGTACTACTGGAGCAGGCAGTGAGAGGATGTGATAGGGCTGGGGGAACTGGACCAGCATAACCAGTCCTCTGTGGAGGGGGCCATTGAGTGGGAGGAACAGTACATTCTCCATGACAGACCACGGCAGTCCCAGGAGTTACAAGTTAAGCAGGACTTAACTGAGACCTACTTCCATTAGATGGGCGCTGGGCCGAGTGATGATTCATTAAGTGTAAAATCGTTGGTGCTAAATAGATGAGCTGTCCGTTTCAGTTCTGAAATGTCAGTGCTGATTCTGTGTGTTTGAGAGGTGAATGTTTTGAGGCGACTGAAAGCTGTCCTGTTACACTGATGGTCATACATTGAACAATGATGAGAGACAGGCTACACTGGGCACTGGAGAAAGAGCAGCAGTGACATTGAGAGGGTTGTCGGAAGGGGAGGAGGTTCAGCGCATGTATTCTGTGTGCACTGACGTTTAAGCTGCCAGGGAGGTAGAAAGGTACCGCTGTACGTGCAAGGACGGGTCAGCTGTGTCACTATTAGCCAGTGAAGGGCAAACCCAGCTTGCTGATATTTACCTGGGGGCAAGGTTGGGGATTCCAAGGTGGCACTGGTGCCAAGGATGCTGGTCTACCCTGTGCCAAATACTTCCAGCTACAGATACTGGGAGAACCTGGCTGGCATCGGACCCACCCCAGGGGATTGTTATGTTGCCAATGAGGTGAGTTGGGGATAATTGTGTGAGGAAGCACATTGGGTCTCATGGAGAGATTCCATCTTGTTTTTCTAAACCCTAGTGAACAGAGACCTGGTTGACTATTCTCTCCTCATTTGATAAGCCCACCATCTCAGAATCAGTGTGGTGAACAATGGCTGCAACCCCTCTGTGGGGAGTATATCTTTTCATCGGTGAGGAGATCAAAACTGCACACAATACTCCAGATATGGTATCACTGAGGTGCTGTACAGCCGCAGTATGATTTCCCCTCTCCTGTGCAATGGAGGCTAACATACCATTCACCTTCCTCACTGCTTGCTGCTGCAATGTGCTTGTTTTCATTGACTGGCATGCGAGGACCCCCAAAACCCTTTGCATATCGACCTTTCCCAATCTATCACCATATAAACACCTTTCCCATTCTGTTTTTTTCTGACTGAGATAGATAACTTCACATTATACTGCTGTGCACCCTCTCACACAACTTGTTTAAATTGCCCTGAAAAACTTTATTTGCTCCTCATCATTCTACCGTTCACCCTAGTTTGTGCTGTGAGCAATTCTCAATGCATGCCAGTATATTTGGCTCAGTTCTACTTGCTTTAGTTTTACCGACTGACCACGGATGTGGGATTTTATCCAAAGTGTTTCAAGCATCTAAATACACTGCATCCATGAGTTCTCCCACATCTATTCTATTATGTTCTCCAGAAAATCTCCATGGTTTCCCTTTCATAAACTGTGTTGAACTTTGTCTAATCCCATTGACATTTTCTAGGTGTCATGTTATCACGCCCTTTTTTATACACTCCAGTGTTCTGCCCGCAACAGATTTTAGGCTAGCAGGTCGCTAATACCCATGTTTCTTCTTCCCTCAATCAGTGGGGTTACATTTGCTGGCCTTCAATCTTCCAGGACTGTTCCAGGATCTACAGAATTTTGGAAAATGATAAGTAACACATCCATTGTTTTCATGAGACAACTAGGTGTGGAGCTGGATGAACACAACAGGCCAGGCAGCATCAGAGGAGCAGGAAAGCTGACATTTTGGGTCTGGACCCTTTTTCAGAAAAGGAATATTTTCATGGCCACCTCCTGTCATATCTCACAATGTAAACAATCAGATCCTGCAGATTTACTCACTTTTAGTCTCATTAATTCCTTACTCCTACTAATCTCCTTCAATTCCACATTCTTTGATACAGTGCCTCACAGAAGGCTGCTGAGCAAGGTGAGGGCCTATGGTGTTCAAGGTGAGCTACTGGCTTGGATTGAGGATTGGCTGTCTGACAGAAGGCAGAGAGTTGGGATAAAAGGCTCTTTTTCGGAATGGAAACCGGTGACGAGCGGTGTCCTGCAGGGTTCAGTGTTGGGGCCACAGCTGTTCACGTTATATACTAATGATCTGGATGAAGGGACCGGGGGCATTCTGGCGAAGTTTGCCGATGATATGAAGATAAGTGGACAGGCAGGTAGTACTGAGGAGGTGGGGAAGCTGCAGAAAGATTTAGACAGTTTCGGAGAGTGGTCCAGGAAATGGCTGATGATATTCAATGTGAGTAAATGTGAGGTTTTACACTTTGGAAAAAAGAATACAGGCATGGACTATTTTCTAAATGGTGAGAAAATTCGCAAAGCAGAAGTACAAAGGGATCTGAGAGTGTTGGTGCAGGATTCTCTGAAGGTTAACTTGCAGGTAGAGTCTGTAATTAAGAAAGCGAATGTAATCTTGTCGTTTATCTCAAGAGGGTTGGAATATAAAAGCAGTGATGTTCTTCTGAGGCTTTATAAGGCTCTAGTTAGGCCCCATTTAGAATACTGTGTCCAATTTTGGGCCCCACACCTCAGGAAGGACATTCTAGCCCTGGAGCATGTCCAGCGGAGATTCACACGGATGATCCCTGGAATGGTAGGTTTAACATATGATGAATGGCTAAGGATCCTGGGATTGTACTCATTAGAGTTTAGAAGGTTGAGGGGAGATCTATTAGAAACTTACAAGATAATGTATGGTTTAGAAGGAGTGGACGCTAGGAAGTTGCTTCCGTTAGGCGGGGAGACTAGGACCCGTGGGCACAGCCTTAAAATTAGAGGGGATCAATTTAAAACTGAAATGAGACGACATTTCTTCAGCCAGAGAGTGGTGGGCTTATGGAATTCATTGCCACAGAGTGCAGTGGAGGCCGGGACGTTGGATGCCTTCAAGGCAGAGATCGACAAATTCTTGATCTCAGAAGGAATCAAGGGCTACGGGGAGAGTGCAGGGAAGTGAAGTTGAATTGCCCATCAGCCATGATTTAAGTGGGGAAGTGGTCTTGATGGGCCGAATGGCCTTACTTCCACTCCTATGTCTTATGGTCTTATGGTCTATTCTCAACAGAAGCTTGCTTCCCTGTTATTTCGAAGAAGATATTTGTGTGGTCTTCTGTAAAGACAGAACTAACGCATTCACTTAATTGCTCTACCCTTCCCTTGTTCTCCATTATCAATTCTCCAATTTCAGATTGTGATGAACATACATTTGTCTTCACTGACCCTTTAGATTGGATTCCCTACAGAGCGGAAACAGGCCCTTTGGCCCAACAAATCCACACTGCCCCTTGAAGCATCCCACCTAAACCTATCCTCCTATAAACCCATGCACCCCTGGACACTATGGGGCAATTTAGTATGGCCAATCCACCTAGCCTGCACATCTTTGGACTGTGGGAGGAAACCAGAGCACCCGGAGGAAACCCACACAGACACGGGGAGAATGTGCAAACTCCACACAGACAGTCGCCCGAGGTTAGAATTGAACCTGGGTCCCAGGTGCTGTGAGGCTGCAGTGCTAACCGCTGAGCCACCGTGCCGCCCCTTTAGACAAGCTTTCACTGTCCATTTGCTCCTTTGCCTATTATCGCCTGCAAGAGCAGGTCAAAGGCTAGGAATCCAGCAGTGAGTAACTCACCTCCTGATTCCCCAAAGCCCTTCCACCATCTACAGGGCACAAGTCAGGAGTGTGATGGAATACTCCCCACTTGCCTGGATGGGTGCAGCTCTAAACAACATTCAAAAAGCTTGACACCACCCAGGACAAAGCAGCCGCTTGTTTGGTACCACAAACATGCACACCCTCCACCACCAATGCTCAGTCGCAGCAGTGTGTCCCATCTACAAGACGCACTGGAGAAGCACCTTCCAAACTCATCATCACTTCCATCTAAAAGGACAAGGGCAGCAAATATATGGGAACACCACCCCCTGCAAGTTCCCCTCCAAGCCACTCACCATCCTGACTTGGAAATATATTGCTGTGCCTTGTCACTGGCCCAAAATCCCGGAATTCCCTTCCTAAGGGCATTGTGGGTCAACCCACAGTGAGCTGAAGTGGTCCAAGAAGGCAGCTCACCACCACCTTCCCAAGGGCAACTAGGGACAGGCAATAAATGCTGGGCCCAGCCAGCGACACCTACTTCCCACAAATGAATTTTTTAAGAAGTCCATTTCCTTTTATTGTCCATTTCCCCGCTTGGTCCTCTGTTACTGCTTCAAATCATGAGGCTTGTTACATTTGTATACAAACTTTATAGATTCTCTTTAGATCTAATATTATCTTAAAACAATTTCTTACTTTCTTCTGTTAGCGCTGGTCATGCACTTTTCCTGTTGCATTTTCGCTGCGCAAAAGAAATATAAAACTGTAGCTACACAAGTATTTGTAACTTAAATATTAGCCAGAAGCTCCATGTTCAAGTCTCACTTCTGGACTTGACAGCTCAGAAAGATGTGTTCATAACATAGCCTAACAGATCGACTATCAACTTCCAAATCTTTGCAACAGATCCCAACGACAGACAGGAAGATCCTGATCAGCCAGGTGATAGAAAAAAATTGGAGCCTCTACAATCGCTACCCACATCTCCAGGCTACAACACACATAAATGATTTGGATGTGAATGTAGGAGATATGGTTCATAAGTTTGCAGATGACGCTAAAATTTGTGGTGTAGTGGATGGTGAAGAAGGTTACTTCAGAGTACAACGGGATCTTTATCAGATGGGCAAATGGGCCAAGGAGTGGTAGACGGAGTTTAATTTAGATAAATGCAAGGTGTTGCATTTTAGAAAGGCAAATCAGGGCAAGCCTCATACACTTAATGGTAAGGTCCTGGGGAGTGTTGCTGAACAAAGAGACCTTGGAGTGCAGGTTCATAGTGCGTTGAAAGTGGAGTTGCAGGTATAATTGGAAATGAAGGAGTTTGGTATGCTTGCCTTTATTAAAAATAGAAAAAAAACTATGGATGCTGTAAATCAGAGACAAGTGGGAGTTGCTGAAAAAGCTCAGCAGGTCTGGTAGCATCTGTGAAAAGAAATCAGAGTTAACATTTCAGATCCAGTGACCCTTCCTCAGAACCCAGAGTAACAAATCATTTTCTAACCTCTTACAGATCCAAAGATTTGTATCAAACTCAAACATTAATTCTGTTTCTCTCTCCAGACCCGTTGAGCACCCCCAGCACTCTTTGCATTTGTTTCAGCATTCACAAGTTCATGCTTCCGAGGAAGGGACTCTGATTGCTCTGCACTGATTCTGCCAGACCTGCTGAGCTTTTCCAGCAATTTCTGTTTTCATTGCTTGCCTTTATTGGTCAGCGCATTGAGTATAGGAGTTGGGAGGTCATGTTTGGCAGCCCATGACATGGGTTAGGGCCACTTTTGGAATACTGCATCCAATTCTGGTCTCCCCACTATAGGAAAGATGTTGTTAAACTTGAAAGGGTTCAGAAAAGATTTGCAAGAATGTCGCCAAGTTTGGAGGGTTTGAGCTACAGAAGAGGCTGATAGGCTGGGGCTATTTTCCCTGGAGCGTCGGTCGCTGAGGGGTGACCTTATAGATGTTCATAAAATCATGAGGGACGTGAGGGTGAATAGCCAGGGTCTTTTCCCCAGGGTGGGGGAGTCCAAAACTAGAGGGCATGGGTTTAAGGTGAGCGGGGAGAGGTTTGAAATGGACCTGAGGGGCAGCTTTTTCACGCGGAGGGTGATGTGTGTATGGAATGTGCTCCCAGAGGAAATGGTACAATAACAATATTTAAAAGGCAAGATAACAAAGTGTGGAGCTGGATGAACACAGCAGGCCCAGCAGCATCTCAGGAGCACAAAAGCCACCTGAATGGGTACATGAATAGGATTATATGGGCGAAATGGGACTAGATTAATTTAGGATGTCTGGTCAGCATGGGTGAGTTGGACCGAAGGGTCTGTTTCCGTGCTGTATATCTCTATGACTGAGGCTTCATCGGGACCAGTTAGTTTAATTGGGTGTGAAATTATGCCAATTGTACGGGATCCAATCCCTGCTCTGTCTGAGGATAGGGTCAGGACTTGCCATTTTGACCTACCCTTTGCTGAGATTCTGGTGCTGTGAACTGGACCTGGCTTTGCGCAGAGAACTGAAGAAGAAGGAAGCCACTTTCAATAAAAGACCAACGTAATTTGGCTTTTCATTTTTTAAAAAATTCAGCAGTAATTTGTGTTGCTTCAAGTCACTGGTGTGGAGGGGTAGGAGGAGAATGGCCTTTTCACATCTCTCTGAGCTTTGTGATACATAGAGGAAGGAGAAGTGATGATTGATTGTGGTTTATAGATGAGGAACTGTCCGTCATGCACCGAGCCAGGGCGATCCAGGTGGTCTTGCCGTCGAAAATAGAAAGTGTCATTTACAAAGGGGCTGGGTTGAAAATTCCGACCATCAACTCAAACAACCGGCCGTTAGAAATTTTAACTGGAAGCTGAAATGTTTGAGGAAAATCAGCCTCAAACAAACATCAAAATGACACATGCACTCATGAAGCGTTTCCATTCAAGTTTATTTCACAGTCCATCACCCCCATCTCCAACCCCCACTCCTCTCTCCCCCCACACCCATGTTCCTCCTTGAAACACTCCAACCTGCTCCTCCACGCTGTTGAGGTTGGCCTTAAGAAAGTTCCAGTCTCCCACACTTGGCTGACCTCACTAACATTGCTGTGGGGGGGGGGGGGGGGGGGGGGCAGTGGTTTGGGGGCAGGTGGGCAACATTAACAAAGTGCACCAAGGGTCAGATTTTTCGACTGAAAGCCTGTTGTAGGGTGCAGTGTGCAGGCGACAAACGGTGTTGTGTGCAACAACATGTTAAACAATGAGCAACAATGCAGAACATTACAGTGCGCCGCACATAACTAATGAATTATTACATGGATTATGACCATCAGCGCTGAGGTCAGCATTCATCCCGCACTGGATGAATGGTTTAAGAGGTCCCTACGGAGCACAGTTAGGAGTCACCCAGACTGCTGTGAGATACAGATAGGGCAAGAATGGGCTTCACTTGAACTGTGCTGCGGATAGTGTCCTGGTCAATTAAGTCACAAGGGCTGTAGAGCTTTAAATTAATGTGAGAGGGAGCTGCTCTGGATGTGGGATGCAGAGCAAGTGGGATCTGGAGGCATCACAGGGCAACTGTTTAGATAATGACACAGACTGGGACAGGTCAGGGCGTAAAAAAACACAGCAAATAGGGTCAAGTGGGGAAAACATGGTAAATAGTCAATATTAATGGCTCTTTACTTCAATGTCAACGGAACAGAATAAATAAATTAATGCTATAAATACAGTTCAATGGGTGGATTTTGGAGCCAATACAGAAACATGATTAATAGGAGTTCAAAGCTGGGACCTAAATGGGAACTATGACGGCACGGTGGCTCAGCGTTTAGCACTGCTGCCTCACAGCACAAGGAGCCTGAGTTTCATTCCAGCCTCGGGTGACTGTCTGTGTGGGGTTTGCACATTCTCCCTATGTCTGTGTGGGTTTCCTCTGGGTACTTGGGTTTCCTCCCACAGTCCAAAGATGTGCAGGTTAGATGGATTGGCCGTGGGAAATTGCCCCAAAGTGTGCAGGCTAGGTGGATTAGTTGGGGTAAATGTGGGATTATGGTGTTATGGGTGGGATTCTCCAAAGAGCATCACCGCTTTCTGCCTTGTAGAGAATCTAAATATTTTGGAGGATGTGAATTTCCAAAGGGAGTGGTGGTGTGGTAACTATACCAATAGATTGATGAAATAAGTGTGATAGCAAGAAATGATCTTCATTTGGATGATGTAGAATCCCTTTGGGTGGAGATACGTAACAGTAAAGGGAGGAAGACCATGGTAGGAGTAGCCTATAGGTCCCCTAACAGCACCTAGATGGTAGGACGGATAATGTAGGGCAGTTAAAAAAAAAAGGCAGTGTGTTAACTGTGGACACAGTCAAATTGCAGAGGTAACCACAAAAAAAAAATTCATTGTGTGCAGTCAGGACATCTTTGTGGAACAACTTGTTACAGATCCAGCCAAGAATCAGGCTGTTTTAGATCTGGGGTTTCTTCTTTCAGAGGGCAGTAAATCTGCGGAACTTTTTACCGCAGAAGGTTGTAGAAGTTGTGCCATTTAGTCTATTCAAAGTTGGAAATTACACAACAACAGGTTATAGTCCAACAGGTTTATTTGAAATCACAAGCTTTCAGAGCCCTGATGAAGGAGCAGCTGTGAAAAGTTTGTGATTTCAAATAAACCTGTTGGACTATAACTTGATGGGACTTCTGACTCTGTGCACCACAGTCCAACACCGGCATCTCCACGTTAAGTCTGAGACAGATTTCTAATCAGTAAGGAAATCAGGTAAATAGCAAGAAAACAGAGCTGAGGATTAGCAAATCAGCTGTGATCTCATTGAGTGGTGTAGCGGACGTTGAAGGGTTGAATGGCCTATTTCAGTTCCTCTGCCTTATGCTGGTATGGGTGGGCCTGGTCGCTTTAGTCCCCTCAAACACATTGGCAGACCAGATGGAGCGCTTGCAACAATCAATGGGTGACCCTAAATGAGACTAGTTCTTGATTCAATTTAAAATTAATCAGATGTAAGAAGCTACCATGGTGGGACTTGAACCCATTGCCTTGGATATGTATCCTACAATTGCATTAGCACTGAATGGCATTGCTTCTGAGCCACCATTCTCCCTTTTGGGCTGCAGCAAGCCCCATTGTCAAGGATAGGGCCAAGCCTAGCCCAAAGCAGGAACCTGTGCGGGAGGCTCCACTGTATATATTTGGCAAAGTGTCACTTTCGGTCTGAGGATGTCATTTTCCCTGTCACACATACAGCTGCTTCCTGTAACACAGATAACGCAGGGTTAGAGTGACCAGGAGTGGGAGATTGGAGTTTGCAGTGAGTTCCTTCTGACTGCAGTCAGCGAGCAGCTGCTTCCTTTACCACACTGGGCTAAGAGAACACCAGGCTGACTCGCAGTGGCAGTTAACACCATCAAAGAAATGTATAATCCCTTCACATTTGTGCAGTTCGCGAATGGATTTCCTTTCATTCACCCAGGCTGAACCTGCATTTGTACAGCGCCTTTCACATTCTCAGTGCCTCCTAGACTATCGCAGCTGAATGAAGTGCTTTTGAGCTGCAACCACTGTGGTAGTCTGGCAGCTGTCATTTTTTAATGGGGGGTGCACAGCAAGATCCCACAAAGGACAATGCGGCTAATGGCCAGTTATTGTTTCGGAAATGCGCGTGGAGGAATACATTACGGCCAAGTAACTGCTCTTCTCTAAATAGCATATCAGGTGCAGGGGCAGACCTAGGCCATTCAACCCATTGAGTCTGCTATCCCATTCACTGAGATAATGGTTGATCCAATAATCTTCAACTCCACTTCTCCTGCCTTTTCCGAATCATACTTAATCCCCTTCCTGATTAAAAATCTGTCTGTCTCACCCTTGAATAGACTTCAACAATCTAGCCTCTACAGCCCTTGGTGGAAACAAATTCCATTAAATCAGTACTTTCAGAGAGATGAAAAAACAATTCTCCTTATCTGTCTTGAGTGTTGACATACTTTTCATCAGTCTGAAAAGATGACAAGCTTCAGATTGATATCTCATTGGAAGGATAGCACCTCTGACTGTGCAGTACAGCTTCCTGAGAGCCAGCTCTCAGAGTGAGCAGAACCTCTGATACTCCTGTTTATATCTGTCAGCCAGGGCTCCCTTATTGGACCAGGTTAACAGCCCTAATCAAGGAACTCATATTCTCTGATGTCTACCTGGCTGACCTGTTCCCAATCACGATGAGGATCAGCCAACATTATGAGCTCTATTCTTTAGAAATGTTAGGCTGCTGCAACATGGAAACTGTTCATATTTTATTCCTTGTCAACTCATATGAATTTCACCCCATCTATTCCCATCAAGCACTTACCAATCCAATGTTAACACGGTCATTGCTTTAACTCTGAATGGGCTAAAGCAAGAGTTGAACGCCCAACCTGCTGACTCAGAGCTGAAAGTGCTACGAACCAATTAAGTCTGAGACCAATATTTCACCTACTGTGCTTGTCAAAATGATGGACATTCACAGACGTTAAATGAATATAACTCATGCTAGTCAGATACTCCAGCACCTTTTACTATACTACCATTTTTTCACTGCTCTGGTCTGTCCAAATACTCAACTCTGCTCATACGAGACCCTTAATTGGGGTTGTTAACCTGGGCCAATCAAGAAGCCCTGGCTGATCAATATTAACAGGGGATTGAGAATCTCCTCATTTCAGGGTACTGGCTCTGAGCTGTGTGCTGACTGTTTCCACTGGTTATCTTTAATGAACCTGCTTGGATTTAGATTTCCTAGGCCAGAGGTAGGGTCACTACCCATCGTGCCACAAATCATTGCACACCGATCTTAATCACTTGGTAGCCATGTCTTCACCTAGCTATTCCCAAAATTCTGGAATTTGCTCCCTAAACCTGTCCACCTCTCTCTCTGTCCCCCTTTGAGACATTTCTTAAAATCTCTTTGACCAAATAATTTTATTTTATTTAGTCATGAGATGACGGTGTTGCTGGCTAGGCCAGTACTTGTTGCCCATCCCAGAGGGTAGTTAAGAATTAACCACATCGCTATGGGTCTGGAGTCACATGTGGGCTAGACCTGGCGACGTCAGTAATTTTACTTCCCTAAAGGACATTAGTGAACCAGATGGATTTTTCCAACGATCAACAATGGTCATCAACAGGAAACAAAAGAAAAATCACTGGAAAAGCTCAGCAGGTCTGGCAGCATCTGGCAGTGAAGGGAAAAAACAAAGGTAATGTTTCAGGTCCAGTAACCCTTCTTCAGCAGTTATAGGGTCACTGGACCCAAAACATTAACCCTGTTTTATCCTTCACAGATGCTGCCAGAGCTGCTGAGCTTTTCCAGCAATTTCTGCTTTGTTTCCTGGTTTACAGCGTCTGCAGTTCTTTCGTTTTTTATTTCATGGTCATCAATACACTCGTCATTCAAGTTTTTTGTTGAAGTCAAATTGCGCCATCTGCCATGAAAGGATTTGAACTCAGAACCCCAGAACATTACCTGGGTCTCTGGATTAACAATCCAGAGATACAACTAGACCATCGCCTCCCCATTTCCTTATGCTTCTCAGTGTTAGGTTTCCTCTGACAACACTGCTGGTAAATGCCTGGGGCAAATCATTTCACCAAAAATGCTACATAAAAGCGAGTTGAAGTTATAGAATTTACAAAAGCAGGCCATTCGACCCATCATATGTTAGGAACTGGCCGGATTCCATTTGAATAAGGAGAAAATAAAACATCTACTCCAATGGTCCACATTGGATTGAACAGTACTGGATGATTGGGTGATAACACTGAGTTGGTATTGTCATTGGCTGTACCTTCCATCCCCTGCTTTAAGTTAACCCCCTATCAGACAGCAGTACTCGTGGGAGTTTCTGTACCCCTTAAGACGGAACAGAAGACTGTATAGTGTGGATGTGTTTTTTTAGGATATAGGAATCACTGGCTGGTCCAGCATTTATTGCCCATCCCCAGTTGCCCTCAGGAATGTAGTGGTGAGTTGTCTTCTTGAACTGTTGCAGTCTATGTGACATAGGTATATCCACGATGCCATGATTCAGATTATTCCACGACCTGGACCCAGCGACAGTGAAGGAACGGTGATATATTTCCAAGTCAGGATGGTGAGTGGCTTGGAGGGGGTGAAATTGCAGGGGGTGGTGTTCTATTTATCTGCCTATTCTTTTAGATGGTAGTGGCTGTGGGTTTGGACGGCACTAACTTTGGTGTATTTCCGCAGCGCATCAGATAGTACACACTGCTGCTACTGAGCGTCGGTGGTGGGGGGGAGTGGATGTTTAGGGATGTGCTACCAATCAAGCAGATTGTGTTGGCCTGGATAGTGTCAAGTGCCTTGAGTGTTGTTGGGGCTGCACCCATCCAGGCAAGTGGGGAGTATTCCATCCCACTCCTGGCCTATGCCTTGGAGATAGTGGACAGGCTTTGCAGGATTAGGAGGTCAGTTACTCACTGCAAGATTCCCAACCTTTGTTTGTCTGAGTCTGTTTACTATTGATGCACATTGTGCACAATGAGAGAGTACAATTGTCACCATAACAATGTAGAAAAGAATTAAAGAAAGTGTCTCAGTTCCAGGAAATGACTGCGGACACGAGTTTGCAAGGGGGGGGTGCGGGTCTCTGTACAGTTGACACTCTTCAACGTGAAACTCAGTCACGGTGTCTGGCTGTGTCCCGTTTTCAGTTACTGATTGCTTTCTTGGGAGAGACAGTTGAATCCATTACTGCACAGTGGGATTATATGTTTGGTCGGTCAGAGCCGCTCCCTGGCACTGCAGTCTGGATATTGTGGGCATGATCTGTAAGTCCCCTGTTGCTTGTTTCCTTGCGGTTACTAAAATTCTGTGGGCATCAAGTTTTGAAATGATATTAAAATTTAGTTGACATATGATAACTTGCCCTGCTGAGTCACCCCTGAGGCTACATAGGAACATAATGAATAAGTGAGCTCTCACACGGTCCCCATCCATTTTGTACCTGTGTTAATCAGAGTTCGGGGTCAGTCGACTGACATTATAACTTGATGATGTAAGGGGAAAAAGTTTACTCAAACAAATCCTGTTTCACCGAGTCATTTAGAAAGCATGTGCGAGTGGCTTGGGTTATAACTTAGTGAAGTCTCTAGCGTCAGCTGTCAGCTTTGAAGTAGCTGTAGGAGAGACCTACATTCAGGATGAAGTGAGATTGGTTACAAACTATATGTTTACTTTGAACCGAGGGATTCCTATAAATTGGATTGAGGGAACATAACTCTGAAGGATTGGCAGGTATGGTGTTTTATAACAGTTGCTTCATTTGTTAGGACCTGTGCTGGGAGCGTGGCAAAGTGCTTTTCTGTCGCTCATAGCAAAGTTGAACACGTCTGGTTGAAAGCATGCAATCAAGCAGAGAAGGAGACCTTTCGTTCCATTGTGTTTGTACTAGCTCTTGAAAAGACCTATTCAACCAGTCCCACTCCTCCTTGCTGCTTCACCACAGCTTACATTCAATACCTTGGCAATTCCACACGCACAATTCCCTTTCCCAAGTTAGTATTGAGTCTGCTCCAACTGCCCTCTTAGGCAGTACACTGCAGGTTATAATCGTTTGTTGCGCTGAAATAATTTGTTGCCTCCTTTGGTATTTTATCAGCCATCTTCCATCAGTTCCCTCTTTCATTTGAATTTTCTACTGGTGGAGAAGTTTTCCCTATCTACTCAAAAACCCTTGAGAAGTGCTGCAGAATTGCAATTCCTTGTTTCTTTTATATAGAAATTCTAAATAATCAGACAGGCTGAGTTTGACATCTTCAATGTAGCTAGCTGTATAGTTAATGCTGCATTTTCAGGATGTTTACCCTGTGTCTGCAAATTAAGAGCATCTAAGGACAGCCACCAAATGCCAATCTTGCCAGTGATGCCCACAACTCATGAAGTGTAAAAGAATGTGTAACTGGTTGTTAAAAACGTGCTCCTTGTGGTTAAGGCCTAAGTGTACCCTCTCACTTCTCCCTCTCAGACTTCTCAGATCTCACACCAGAGGAACAAGAAGAGATTGAGAGAGTCCGTTTGCATAAGGAAGAGCTACAGAACGACATTCAGGTAGGAGCGGGATCGTGGGCCATTTAAGAAGACGTATCTTTGCACACCAGTCAATGTTTGTAAACAAAAACCGAAAGAGCTGCGGATGCTTTAAATCAAAATCAAAAACTAAAATTGATGGAAAAGCTCAGCAGGTCTGGCAGCATCCGTGGAGAGAAGTCAGAGTTAACAATTGAGATCAAGAGATCCTTCCTCAGAACCTTTCTGGACCGAAATGTTATGGCTTCTCTCTAAGAAAGTAAACAGATAGATGCAGCAAGCAGTTAGGAACCCAAATGGTATATTGGCCTTCATTACAAGAGGATTGGAGTTCAGAAGTACGGATGTCTTGCTGCAGTTAAACAGGCCCTTGGCAAGAACACACCTGGAATATCGTGTGTAGTTTTGGTCTCCCTATCTACGGGAGGATATCCTTGCCGCAGAGGGAGTACAGCGGAGGTTCACTAGGCTGATACAGGAATGGCAGGATTGTTCTATGAGGAGACATTGATTTAACTGGGTCTGTATTCACTAGAGTTTGGAAGGAGTCTCTATCCACATTGTTTAGACCCTTCATGCTTTTGAACATCTCTATCACATCTCGTCTCACCCTCTCTCCTCTAAGGGGAACACCCCTGGTGTCCCCAGATATCCACGTAAACGAAGGCCCCCATCCCTGGGACCATTCTTGCAAAACTTTTCTGCACCCAGGCTAAAGGCTTCACTTTTTTTTTAATGACGATCAAAATGTGACTTGATACTTCATTTTAGGCCAAAGTAGCGCTTTATAAAAATGTTCGCCAATAATTTATAAAACCCAGGATCTGGTTAGGCCCTTGTTAACCACTTTCTCAACCTACCCTGCCACCTTCAACAATCTTCTGGCCTATTCCTGTACCCACTTTTCCTCATTGCTGCTCTCTCTTCTCACCCCTGTGGTGCATGGTGCAGATGAAACATGTGTTTATGTCCATTTCCATGGCTCATATTTCCCAAAACAGGTTGCAAGTGGTGCATTATCATTTTAAGAGCGCTGTTGCTTTAAGAATTCCAAAGATGTGCCAAAGATATTATCTTATGACCAGAAACCATTGTCATTGTGTACTGCAGCACCCAAGACTGTGTCTATGGATGACACAGCACGGTCTATTTTCGTTTTAGCTATAAATGAACCCAGAATCAGACATAGAGCTGAAGAAGGCCATTCAGCCCATCTAATTGAGTAAATTGAATTGTATTGAAAACGCAAGGAATAACTACAGCCAGCCTTTCACCAGAGGCTTCAGCTTGAAGGATGTCATTCGAACTTGTTTTTCATTCATTCATGGGATGAGGGCATTGCTGGCCTGGCAGCATTTATTGCTTGTCCCTAATTGCCCAGAGGGCAGTTAAGAGTCAACCACATTGCTTTGGGTCTGGAGTCACATGTAGGCCAGACTTGGTAAGGCGGTAGCTTCATTCCCTGAAAGGAATTAGTGAACCAGATGGGTTTTTCCTGACAATCAGTTCATGGTCATCATTAGACCGTTAATTCCAGATTTTTAATTGAATTCAAATTCCACTATCTGCTGTGGCGGGATTTAAATAATCACTCCCAAAACCAATTAGAACTGACCATGAACCTATCATGAGGTGTGCTGGAAGGATTGTCAAGTGAGAAGGCAACCTGTTTGGAAGGGTTATGAACATAGCTATCAGATCCTGGAGCAGGAGTTGAATTCCAGGCTTCTGGCTCAGACACAGCCACACTACCTTCCACACAAAGAGACCCAGTTCAAAATTACACCTTTTTCATTCTCAAAATGTTTATTTCATGGGTTAGGGACATGGCTACACCATCATTCATTACCTATTACATACTCCCCAGAGGTCAGTTAAGAGTCAACCACCTTGCTGTGGGTTTGGAGTCACATGTAGGCCAGACCAGGTAAGGATGGCAGATTTCCTTCCCTAAAGGGCATTAGTGAACTGGCAATAAATTGGTAATGGGTACAAGGTTGACATTAATCCAGATTTTTATATTGACCTCCGGTTCAAGAAAAAACCATTTACCATCTCTCTGCTTCCTGCCACTCAGCCAATTTTGTACTCATGCTGTCGATATCCTTTTTATTTCCTAAGCTAAAGCTTTGCTGAAAATCCTATACTGCAGAAGTTTCTTAAATGCTTTTTAGCAGCTAAGATGTATCACGTCGACTGCATTAGCCTCTGGCTGTGTCCCTTGTCAGAGTCCTCATCCTAATTGTGAGCTCTCTCTTGCAGAGATTGAAGATGGAAATTGCAAAAGTAATCACTGAGCTCGAGAACTTTAATTACACAGATGGGAGGTGAGTGGTTGATAATTACTGGTCATACTTAGACAATCCATTCCAGGCCTTCAGAATTACTAATGTGGAGCACATACAGAGAATGCTGGAGAAACTCAACGGGTCTAGCAGCATCTGTGGAGAGAGAAAGAGATTTAAATTTTGAAATCCGATATAACATCTTCAGAACTTTTATTACAAATGTGAAGTAGTTTAACATGATGCACATTCCTCAGAAAAAAATTAGAAAAGATTTAATGAAAAAATTAATCAGATTTCATCTAATTTACCTTCTGCCATTTTGGCAGTCACGCCATACAAAGATAATGGATTTTTTTGGCTAATTGCAGTGATCAATCTCTATCAATGTGTTTACCATCAGATGCAGGCTAATTGTAGTCTTGTGCTCAACCTATCACTTATCACAGAATCCCCATGGTGCAGAAGGAGGCTATTCAGCACACTGAGTCTGCACCGACCCCTGAACAGCATCCCACCCAGCCCCCTACCACACCCCATCATCCCATGGCTAACCCACACATCCCTAAACACTGTGGGATAATTTAGCATGGCCAATCTACCTAATGTGCGCATCTTTGGACTCTGGGAAGAAACCAGAGCCCCCGCGCACAGACACAGGGAGAATGTGCAAACTCCACACAGACAGTTACCCGTGACTGGGATTGAGCCCGAGTCCCTGGCACTGTGAGGGAGCAATGCTCACCACCGAGCCACCATGCCACCTGTGAGTTTAGCTCTGTGGTTTATGGGAACAGTCCTCAACCTGCATCTTCAGTATGAGTTAGAGAATATCTGGTTTGAATGTGGTATGTGCTACCACATGGAATAGGTGAGATAAACCAAATACGTGTATTTGAAGGGAATGAAACTGTACAAGTTAGCAAAATGACACAAAATGGTCTGGCACATTTTGTACAAGTCAAAACGGAACTGCAGTAGACTCCAATGTTCATTCCAAGAATTACTGGGCTTTTAAAAAATTTTTTTTGAGGAGAATACGGTAAAAAACACACAACATTGAAAAGAACAGAGTTTAGGGTAGTGTTATAGAACAGAGACTCCTTGGGGTTCAGGTACATAATTCTTTGAAGTTTGCATCACATACAGACAGAATGGTTAAGAAGGTAACAAAATGTGGAGCTGGATGAACACAGCAGGACAAGCAGCATCTTAGGAGCACAAAAGCTGACGTTTCGGGCCTAGACACTTCATCAGAGAGGGGGATGGGGAGAGGGTTCTGAAATAAATAGGGAGAGAGGGGGAGGTGGACTGAAGATGGAGAGAAAAGAAGATAGGTTGAGAGGAGAGTATAGGTGGGGAGGTGGGGAGGGGAAAGGTCAGTCCAGGGAGGACGGACAGATCAAGGAGGTGGGATGAGGTTAGTAGGTGGGAAATGAAGGTGCGGCTTGAGGTGGGAGGAAGGGATGGGTGAGAGGAAGAACAGGTTAGGGAGGCAGAGACAGGCTGGGCTGGCTTTGGGATGCAATGGGGGGAGGGTCGAGCTGGGCTGGCTTTGGGATGTAGTGGGGGGAGGGGAGATTTTGAAGCTTGCGAAGTCAACATTGATATATTCTGCAACTCATATTCCGCTTGGGAACCCTGCAACCCAATGGTATCAATGTGGACTTCACAAGCTTCAAAATCTCTCCAGATTGGCCTGCTGTGTTCATCCAGCTTCACATTTTGTTATCTTGGATTCTCCAGCATCTGCAGTTCCCATTATCTATGGTTAAGAGGGTGTTTAGCACATTCGCCTTCACTGCTCAGACCTTTGAGCGTGGGAGTCGGAATGTCATGTTGAGATTGTACAGGACATTGGTGAGGCTTTTTCTGGAGTACTGTGTCCAGTTCTGATCTCCCTGTAATAGCAAGGATATTATTAAGCTGGAGAAGGTTCTGAAATGATTTACCAGGATGTTGCAAGGACTGGACAGTTTGACTTATAAGGAGAGGTTGGATAGGCTGGGACCTTTTTTCACTGGAGTGTGGGAGTTTAAGGGGTGACCTTATAGAGGTTTATAAAATCGTATGGGGTATAGAAAAGGTGAATAGTGGGTGTCTTTCCTGCAGGGTGAGGTATTTCATGACTAGAGGGCATGTCTTTAAGCTGAAAGGAGAAAGATTTAACAAAGGCATGAGAGCAACATTTTTTTAAACACAGAGTGGTTTGCATGTGGAATAAACTTCCAAGGGAAGTGATGGGTGCAGGTACAGTTACAATGCTTAAAGTACGTTTGGTGAAGTAGATAAGTAGGAGCATGGGCCAAACACAGGCAGATGAGATAGTTTGGTTTGGGATTTTGGTTGACATGGACTGGTTGGACCAAAAGTACTGTTTCTGTGCTGTATGACTCTACGAGAGAGTAGGCTAGGAGGAATTTTGTGTGGAACACAGACTCTAAACTGAGATGTTGAGCCAAAATGACCCATTTCACTCATTAATATTATACAAATCTAAAGAGTTAGCCATGAGGTAAAGAATGCAGTGGTGCAAAGCTTTGGGGACAATAGGTCCAAAATCATCTGTTCGTCTCAAACATGATACGCGTCATGTGTCAGGTGAGACATGGGGAGGTGATAGCCTCGTGGTATTATCACTAGACTATTAATCCAGAGGCCCAGGTAATTAATGTCCTGGTGACTCAGGTTTGAATCCTGCCTTGGGAGATGTTGGAATTTGAGTTCTTTTCCATCCGGAATTAATCACCATAAATATGACTTGCTGATGGTTGAGACAAAACCCATCTGGTTCACCAATTCCCTTTTGGGAGGATGTCTGCCGGACTGGCCTACATGTGTCTCCAGACGCACAGTAATGTGATTGACTCTTAGCTGACCTTTTGGGAATGGGTGATAAATACTGGCCTAGCCAGTGATGCCCATGTCTCAGGTCACTGATATACTAGAGTCCCATTTTATTTTTTTGTGTATGTTGAGATAAGATTTGAAATAAAAGAGATAATGGGATGTGGGTGGCACTGGCAAGGTCAGCATTTGTTGCTTATTCCTAATTGCCCTAAAGCTGTGTCACTGGCAGGGGGGCAGTTAAGATCTAGAGTCATGCATAAGCAGACTGGTTGAGGATGGCAAGGTTATAACAGATAGAGATTTGGGCTCTTGTGGCAGGTTGTTAATGTCATAGCCTTGGACCACTAGCCATTTTCTGAAGAAGGGTCCAGACCTGAAACGTCACCTTTCCTGTACTTCTGACACTACCTGGCCTGCTGTGTTCCTCCAGCTCCACACTGTGTTATCTCAGACTCCAGCATCTGCAGTTCCTACTATCTCTGAGCCACCTTCAAGTCACATTTGCCCCCGAGGTGTGTAATAACATCTCTGAGCAGATTGGTAATGGATGTTAAAAAATAATGCCAGTCATTGTGCCTCAACTTGGAATTTACCCCCCACCCAAACCTACTCCCCCTTTATTCTCCTTTCGAGATGCTCCTTAAAGCCTACCGTCCCTGTGCTAACATCTCATCATAGAATTTGATACTGAAGCCTGTCGGGTGAAGTGCTGTGGAACATTTTACTGGTGTCTGTTATTGACCAGACCAGACCCCCTCAAAAATATTTAGGAAGGAAGTCTAGACTGTAACATTTTTTTTATTTTAGAGGTAAATGTAAAGGTCTCTCGGATGCAATGCGACTTGTCAAATTATTCAACATTATGCAAAACACTGTACTTAAAATACAACAAAAGAAAGAGGAATTCAGGATAGTAAGATTGGAAACTGAACAGAATAACAGATATAGTATCTATTTAATTATTAACTATTCCAATATAGTAACATCCCATAAACATACAAGGAAAATTCAGACATAGATTCTCAAAAGCAGCTCTCCAATCTAAAAGGAAAACAAAAATCAGGAAAAAATTCAGAGAGAGTCGCAGCCTCGATACATTCACTGAAATTTCCAACTCTTCGAGACCCCAAAAGCTTCTGCTTGAAGCTAAACCTAAAAATGAGCTAGAAAGCCTGGCATGAGAGAACTGGCCACACCGTGGCTGCTTCCACTGCTCCAACTTTTGCCTATAAGACCCAAGGTCTCACAAGTTGTTTATTTGCCGAGAGACAGCTCAGCACCTCTGTCCTATAGCCTCCCTTTATAAAATTAAATTCCATACAAAATGACCTTTTAAATGCCACATCATCGTCACATGTCAAAGATTGTATAGAGCTGCACTCTTTCTCTGGCCAAGTGAGCCTCTACACCCACACACTCTGTCTCTGAATGTTCAATGATGGTCAAATTCAGCACTGGCTCTCCCTGGCTTTTACTAAACTAGCAAATTGTTGCCCTGACATCCCGAATGAGCAAAATTCCTTCCAATTAATTATTGAGAAGACTGAAACCACTGTTTCTGCCACACGCTACCCTGCTCCAAACTCAGTTTCCCAGCTACCTGTTGGGACATGATGGCATGCAGCTTTCGATGAGTTAGGGTTAGGACCCTGGAGCAACTTCACGAAGATGCCGCAAAGTGTTTCAGGAAAGCAGCTCACCTCCTTCTCAAGGGGCAGTGAACATGAGCAACAAATGCTGGCCTTGCCAGCAAGGGTCACATTCCATGAATACATTAAAGAAAAAAAAACCTAATCAGATACTGCAGAATTGTCCCTGATCAGGCTGGAGTTAAAATTACAGGGAAAAGAACAGCATCAATAGTTAATCCCCATCTGCCCGTTGTGATGCTATTGCTTTAAGAGGTGTATTTTGTCCTGGTTTCTTTTTGAGAGAGATTGAATGAGAGGCACCGAGATGTGTGTGGTAACAAACAGCTTGAGAGGCCTTGGGGTGTTTTTGTTTTAAAATTGGAACAATAGAAGCAGCCTGAGTGGGTGTGGTCAGCTCTCACAGACTGGGATTTCTACTTTTTGTTCAGTTTTAGGGTTAGATTTAAGCAGTTGCTGTTGAAGTCTCAACAGGGCAGGGACTGCTGGAGTTTTGAAGTAGTAAAAGCTGTCTTTTCTCTCTCTCAGTTACAGCGAGGAGCTGGGATTTCTCTCTGTTGCTCGGTTACCGGACAGACAAATCTATTTTTTGAATTTGCCTTGTTTGCCAATGGATATATTTATGATAATACCAAATTATAACAATTAATTAGTAATAGTTACTGCACCTATTATGTTGTTAAGATTTCCAATAGAGTTAAGCTATTTTAAATTCCTCTTTCTTTGGTTATATTTTGACTAAAGTGTCATTGTGTTATAGCTTTGTACAACATGGAAACAAACCCTTCGGTCCAATTTGTTCATGTCAACCAGATATCCTAAATTAATCTGGCCCCATTTGCCAGCATTTGACACACATCCCTCTAAACCCTTCCTATTCACATACCCATGCAGATGCCTTTTAAATGTTATAATTGTACCAGCCTCCACCACTTCCTTTGGCAGCTCCTTCCACACGCACTCCACCCTCTGCGTGAAAAAGCTGCTCCTTAGGTCCCTTTTAAATCTTTCTCCTTTTACCTTAAACCTATGCCCTTAAATTATGGGCTGCCTCACCCTGGAGAAAAGACTTTGGCTATTTACCCTATCAGCGCCCCTCATGATTTTATAGACCTCTAGAAGGTCACCCACCCTCCGACGCTCCAAGAAAAATAGTCCTAGCCTATTCAGTATCTCCTTATAGCTCAGACCCCCAGCAACATCCTTGTAAATCTTTGCTGAACCCTTTCGAGTTTCACAACATCCTTCCTATAGCAAGGAGACCAGAATTGCATGCAGTAATCCAAAATTGGCTTCAACAATACCCAGCATATCCTGCAACATGGCCTCCCAACTCCTGTACTCAATGAACTGACCAATAAAGACAGGCATACAAATGCCTTCATCACTATCCTGTCTACCTACGGCTCCACTTTTGTGTTTTGTTTAACATCGAGTGCTTTGACCAGTCACGTTGCATCTGGAACACAGCATATTATATTAGCCTTTAAAATGAGGAAAAGTGAGGGTCTAGGCTACCTTCTTAAAATCTCTTTGAGGGGCACTGGCCTGGTCCATAACTCTATTTACAGAAGGATCCCTGCTGTCTTTGGGCTGTGGGGTTGTTGCTGAGCCAGTAGCATAAAATTATTTTTTTTTAATTTGTTTATAATTTTTTATATTCACATGTAGGATGTAGGCATTTCTGGTTGGGCCCAGCATTTATTGCCCGTCCTCACTTGCACCTTGGGAAAGTGGTGGTGAGCTGCCTTCTTGAACTGTTGCTGTCCATATGCTGAGGGAGACCCACAATGCGATTGGGGGGGTGGGAAATTCCAGGATTTTGACCCAGCGACAGTGAAGGAGCAGTGATATATTTCCAAATCAGGATGGTGAGTGGCCTGGGGGGGATCTTGCAGGGGGTGGTGTTCCTATGTATCTGCTGCCCTTGTCCTTCTAGATGGAAGTGGTCGTGGGTTTGGAAGGTGCTGCTTAAGGATGTTTGGTGAGTGTCTGCAGTGCATCTTGTAGATGGTACACACTGCTGTGACTGAGGGTCAGTGGCAGAGGGAGTGGATGCTTGTGGATATGGTGCCAATCAAGCGGCTGCTTTGTCAATCTCCTTGAGTGTTGTTGGGGCTGCACTCATCCAGGCAAGTGGGGAGTATTCCATCCCACTCCTGACTTGTGCCTTGCAGTTGATGGACAGGCTTTGGGGAGTCAGGAGGTGAGTTATTTGCTGCAGTATTCCCAAGCTCTGATCTGCTTTTGAATCCATTGCATTTGTGGAGAGTCCGGTTTGAGGTTTGTAGTTAGCAGGATTGAGTGGCTAAGTAACCCAGCTAACCTTAACTACCAGTTACCGCTGGGAGAATGGTGCCATGGCAACAGTGGGTGAAGTTGGTTTATAATATCTTCAATATTGGAGAATTAGCAAAAGGTAACAGTACACAAACCTCTCTCCTGTTATTCACTTAGTATTGGAAATGTTTGAAGTGCAAAAGTAGCCTGCTCAATTTTTGACAACGCTGTTGGCTCGAAGACGTTTCCTTGAAGAGGGGACCCAGTTCAGATTCAAGTTCAATGCTGAATGATTCCTTACTAACTTTTCCCTCTCGGTTCATTTAGCACAATTGCTGAAAGGAACAAGCTGATGGCCATGGGAAAGAAGAAATTCAACATGGATCCCAAGAAGGTACTCAGTATTCGATTTAGCTTTCCACTGAATATTTTCCATGTTTCATCCCTTTCCAGCACGAGCTCCTTCCTTGTTTATTCTCTTCTGCTGCTGATCTATTGTGTTCCCAAGTTCTGCTGTAAAGAGGAACAGGCAGGAAATTTGACTTGTAGCCCAAGTTTGGCCATGATTTTATTGAATGGAGAAGCAGGCTTGATGGGCTGAATGGCCTGCTTCTGTACCTATTTTTTGTGTTCTTGCCCCTTTTTCTACTTCTAAAGGTGGTCAATGGCAAATTCTCAATAATTAGAATCCATTCCTTTCTATCTTTCTTGCATAGACACTTTAGAATGGTACAGTACAGAGGGAAGCCATTCAGTCCCTCTGGTCTGTGGAAGCTCTTTGAAAGTGCAAGGGCGAATCCTAGCTTCTCTCCAAATTTGAGAAACACAGTGTTCAGAATGACCAAGGGAATTGAAACCAAAAAATGCCTTAGAATTGTTGCTCAGGTCTTCGGAGTCAAGGATGAAAGAGTCAATTCAATGAAAGAAAGTAAGGCAGGGAAATAGTTCTACACTTAAAGGATAATAAAGCTGTAGAATGAGGTCGCAAGGGAAGGTAATAGATTAAAATGAGATGAACCTCTGGACTGAGAAGAGATTGAAAAATATAGTGAGATCATCGAGTAAGAAGTCATGAATTTCTCAAGCCACTTCCTCAGGGTAGCTTCACTGTCCACTTGGATCCCTGAAATGGCGGCTATATCTCCACTCCGTCACTGTCACTGGGTCAAAACCCCAGAATTCCCTCCCGAATGACATGTGGATCAACCCACAGCAGGTGGACTGTAGCGGTTCATAAAGGCAAGGTCAATAAGATCATTTCTGGTTAATGCCTGGGCTGACTCAGGATTGTCCACAATGATAAGGTTACATCCTTTCATAGCACACTTAGCAGCGATGACAGGAAACCATAAAAAAATGCACAGTGTCGTTCTGCAAAAATAACACGTCCTTCTCCATGTCACCATCACTCATTAGTCTTAGGTTAGATTTTGAAGAGTTTAAAGTGCTCGCCCCTGGGGAATGAGTCCTTAATCTTTGATGGGACTTCCATATTGAACAGTTAACCCTTCTTCTATATCAGTTTCCCTGCTTCCCAAAGACTCCTCTAATGTATCCTACAGAGGGAAACTGCCTTGTCTGGTATAATGGGAACTACAACACTGGAGAATCCAAGATAACAAAGTGTGGAGCTGGATGAACACAGCAGGCCAAGCAGCATCTCAGGAGTACAAAAGCTGACGTTTCGGGCCTAAACCCTTCATCAGAAACGGGGGATGGGGAGAGGGTTCTGAAATAAATGGGGAGAGAAAGGGAGGCGGATCGAAGATGGATCGAGGAGAAGATAGGTGGAGAGGAGACAGACGAGTTAAAGCCTCTCTCCACCTATCTCCTCCTCTATCCATCTTCGATCCACCTCCCCCTCTCTCCCTATTTATTTCAGCATCTTCTCCCCATCCCCCTCTCTGATGAAGGGCCTAGGCCCGAAACATCAGCTTTTGTGCTCCTAAGATGCTGCTTGGCCTGCTGTATTCATCCAGCTCCACACTTTGCCATTCTTATGTGGTCTGGTCTCCATGTGACTCCAGCCTCACAGCAATGTGATTGACTCTGAAAATGCCCTCTGGAATGGGCAATAAATACTGGCCTAGACAGCGATGCCCTTACCCCATAAATGAATGAAATAGAAAAAGAAAAGCTCTTGCGGAGAGCTGGCACTGACACAATGAGCAAAATGGCTTCCTTCTGCATAGAGACCATTCACGATTTTATTATAAAAACAAACAAGTTCTTAACTTGACCATTCCTCGCCTTGACAAACATTGATGGACCAAACATTGATGATCATTGATTCATTCCTTTTCAATTTGGAGATTGGGTGAACGACTGTAGCTGTTAAAATTATGCGTGCCTCTGGTCCTTAAAAATATCCTCTTTATGATTGCTGTGGACGACTTCATCGTCCCAGCCAACAGATTATCCAAGTCTGCTGGCACAATGAGCAGTGGCCCTGTCTCTGTGCCAGCAGCTTCTGGATTCATGTCCTGTTCCAGGTCTTGATGGTCAAGGAAGTGGTGTTCAGATCAAGTTGAGTATCAACCCGCAAATACCTCCAATAGGGGGTGGTAGGAGCAGGTGAGGGGGTTACTGTTCAGCCCTGGGATGGAGAGAATGCTGGAACCTGCACCGTTCCATAGCTCCAACCTTCAACATGCACATCACCATGGCAACCTAGACTGCCCAAGTCAACTGGATCACATGACCACCAATCAACGTGAGGTTGTCAGCTCTCCCGGATTGTTCTGGAACCTCCAAGAAGTAAACCAGAGTTCATTTCTTGCTCTGAAAAGGGATAGGACCACGTCGTAGAAGTGTGAAATTTTTTCCCCTTCCCTAAGAGACATTTTGTCGAAACTCTACAGAGCAGAGAGGGGCCATTCAGCCAATCAAGTGCAATGACTGCCCGAAGAGCATTCTAGCCCATCTCTGTAACCTCACATAGGATTTATACCATAGCTAACCTGTACACCTTATTGGGCAATCCCCCACAGCTAATCCACCCTGACCCGCACATCTTTGGACTGTGGGAGGAAACCCACACAGACACAGAGAGAATGTGCAAACTCCACACAGACAGTTACCCGAGGGTGGAATCGAACCCAGGTCCCTGGCATCATGAAGCAGTGGTGCTAACCCCTTAGATGCTGCGCCACCCTTATTTAGGAACCTATCCCCACCCCAATCCCCCGACTTGTTTCATTGGACGCGAAATAGACAAAAATTGACACCGAACTGAATAAGACTTTACAACAGGGACTTGGAAAGAAATGACAGGTGTTGGTGCTGCTCCTGGCCACTGGCCCAACTTCAGTGGCTCTCCTTCCTCATCTGGAGCACAGTGAGCCCCCAGGGTGTCCCAGCTATTGGACCCTGGTGTAGCCCCTCTGCAACCCCCACCACCCCGAGGACAGGCGGTCCAACTCTTCACCAAAAGAGGTAAGGAGTTAAGTATAGTCTTGAAGGAAGAAAGGCAGCCGATGAGGTTTGGAGATTGGAATTCCAGAGTTCAGAGTTGGGATGAATAGTAGCCTGGCCACCTTTGGTGCGTTGAAGGATGTGGAGAATGCATGGGAGGTTAGAATCAGAACTACATAATACTCTCAGATGTTGTAGGGCTGGGGAAAGTTAATTGAAGCATAGCTGTCCTTCACTGAGCAAACTGAACGGTTTTGTACACGCTTTGGTCAAACCAAGTTCAGTCCAATGGATTCAGTTTTGCTTTATACTCTTGTCCCATCCAAGCTGAGATGAGATTGACCTGAATTCAGTAAATTCATTCTTAACTTAGAAAGTGCGGTGTGACGTTGAGCCTGTTGTGTTAAGATTAATGTGCAGCTAAGCTTCAGAAGACAAACACTGCACTGTTTGTTGAATTGCAAACTATTAGCTGGAGATACAGCAAGGTAAATCTTGGATGCTGTAATTTAGTGCAGTTTGTTGTGTGGGCAGTAACACTGAAAAACCACAGGAAACAAAGACGCTTATAAGAAATGCCAAAATCTGTTCTCAACCTGAAGATCTGATCAACTGATATTTCGCTCGAATGCGAAAGTCTTAGAGAGAGAGAGAGAGAGAGAGATAAAAACAACTTTGAAGATTTGATGGTAATTATTGTCTTGTAAATACAAACATAGGAAAATGAAGACAGGTAAGGCTTAGCTGGTTTATTCTAAATAAAAACCAAAAGAACTGCAAACGCTGTAAATCAGGAACAAAAACAGAAGTTGCTGGAAAAGCTCAGCAGGTCTGGCAGCATCTGTAAAGGAAAAAGAACAAGAGTTAACGCTCCGGGTCTCGTAACCCTTCCTCAGAACTGGCTTATTCTGTCTGTTTTACATTCACAATGCTGACCACGCCATATCTACGCAGTGTGGAGCTGGAGGAACACAGCAGGTCAGGCAGCATCAGAGGAGCAGGTAGGTCGATGTTTTGGGTCAGAACTGGGTCTACACTGTGTTGACACTGACTCCAGTATCTGCAGTCCTTGCTATCTCCAACACCCTGACGAGATATTCCATACCTTACTGATGGCCTGAGAGAATCAATTAAACAAAACCAAAAATAAAGTGGCCAAACAGAAGGAAGTTAATTCCTCTTAGAACACCATCGCATATCCAGGAGATCACACTTTTTGTGGTCAGCCTGTGCCTCAGGAACTGAAGGGTATCAACAGCCCCCGGCTTTACATTTTAATTCAATAATTTTCCACGGAAGTTTCTGCTTTAGTTACAAGCTCCAATTGTGTAGTTACTATGTCCCTTTAAGAAGTGTTCTCTTTAGATAATTTGCTCATTATTTGCCTTGCGTAGAGCAGCACGGTGGTTCAGTGGTTACAACTGCTGCTCACAGTGCCAACGGTCCTGGGTTCAATTCCAGTCTCGAGTGACTGTCTGTGTGGAGTTTGCACATTCTCCATGGGTTTTCTCCAGATGTTCCAGTTTCCTCATACACATTAAAAAGGTGCAGGGGAGGTGGATTAACCAAGGGAAATGCAGGGTCATGGGGATGAGTCCATGCAGGGATGCTCTTCAGAAGATTGGGCTTGATGGACCAAGTGGCCTGTTTCCATACTGTAGGAATTCTATAAGTCCAGGGATTCAGGCCTATAGAGTCATATAGCATGAGAAACAGACACTTTGATCCAACCATAATCCCAAACTAAACTAGTCCCACCTGTTTGTGTTTGGCTCATCTCTCTCCAAACCTTTCCTATTCATGTATTTATTCAAATGGAGTTTAAATGTCATGACTGTATCTGCATTTACCACTTCCCCTGGAAGTTCATTCCACACACAAACATCCCTGTGTGTACAACAAGAAAAGTGCCCCTCACGTCTTTTTTACAATCTTTCGCCTCTTAAAAATATGCCCCCGGACTTGAAATACCTCACCATGCAGAAAAGACACTTGTCATTCATCTTATCCGTACTCCTCATGGTTTTATAAACCTCTAGAAGGTCACCTCTCAACCTCCTACGCACAAGTGAAACATGTCCCAGTCCATCCGGCCTCTCCTTTTAACTGAAACCCACCATTCTTGGCACCATCCTGGTAAATCTCCTCTGGACCCTCTCCAGCTTAATAATATTCTTCCTATTACAGGGAGACCAGAACTAGACACAGTACTCCAGAAGAGACCTCACCAACATCCTGTACATTCTCAACATAACATCACAACATCTACACTCAAGGTCTGGTCAGTGAAGGCAAACTTGCTAAACAGCTCCTTAACCGCCCTGTCTACATGTGATGCAAATTTCAATGAATTGTGTACCTGAACCTCTCGGTCCCTCTGTTCTACAACACTACCCAAGCCCTACATGTAATTGTAAAAATCTTGCCTTTGTTTGTTTTACCAAACTGTAACACCTCACATTTATCCAAATTAAAGTTCCACTTGCAACTTTTCAGCTTTTTGACCTAATTGATCAAGATCTCTTTGTAATCTTAGCGATTTCGGTATCATCTGCAAACTTATTAACCATGCTTCCTATATCCTAATCTAAATTAATGACAAACAAAAAAGGGGGACCCAGAGACCCTGTGGAACACGCTGATCACAGTCCTCCGTCCGAAAAACAACCCTCCACTATCGCAGATAACGAAGTGTGGAGCTGGATGAACACATCAGGCCAAGCAGCATCTCAGGAGCACAAAAGCTGACATTTCAGGCCTAGACCCTTCATCAGACCCTCTGATGAAGGGTCTAGGCCCGAAACGTCAGCTTTTATGCTCCTGAGATCTGCTTGGCCTGATGTGTTCATCCAGCTCCACACTTTGTTATCTTGGATTCTCCAGCATCTGCAGCTCCCAATATCACTAATACAATTTTAACCTCCACTATCACAGTCTGTCTCCTGCAGTTAACCCAATTTTATATCCAATTGGCAAGTTCATCCTGAATCCCACATGATCTAACTTTACTAATTACACAACCGTGTGGAACCTTGTCAAAGGCTTTACTAAAGCTCAAGTAAACAATGTCTACCATCTGCCGACATCAATCTTCTTGGTTACTTCCTCAAAAAACTCGGTCAAGTTGGTGAGACACTTGCACAAAACCATGCAGTCTACTGTGACTATTCTGTCAACGGGTAAATTACTTCTCAGATACAACTCCTAGCTCTGGTCCAGCATTTGTTTTGCAGGGCATTAGCACAGACAGTAACCCATTCCAAAAGTCCACAGTTCCCTGCAAAATGAGGAAGTGCCCAGCATCTAAACTCTCACATTGGGCATGGCCAGGGATTGTGCCAATCTGTCACACCCAAAATATGTAAAACACAAAACCAAAATACTGCAGTTTCTGGAAATTGGGGATGAGAACTGTCAGGCAGGATTGGTGGACAGAGTCAGAATTAGTGTCTCATGATGATAGACCTTCATCAGACCTTATGAAAGGCGATGAAGCCCTGTGAACTTAACTCTTTCTCTTCACAGATACTACCTGACTCAGTAGGGTTTTCCAGCATCATTTTTGTACAGTCCCGAAACATTCTAACAGCAGATCCATGAGCCAGCTTGTGCACATTCCAAATAATTTTCTCACTATTTCCATACGGAACAGCTGGTTTGATTTTATACATCCCTAGTTGTGTGTGCATTCTGTGTAGCATGCCAGGGATCTTGGCCAGGCCAACAATAGTGCAATGTGACTGGTGAGTGTTTTGAAGATCTTTGAAGGGTGGATTTCCTTTCTGGAGCTTTGTTGGTGACAAAAGGGTTGATGCCATGGTGCTGCTGTTATCTCAGCGGCTCATGACCTCCCCCCGACCCCAGCGGGTTACATGCAGAAACACACCCTTTGGTCCCTGAAGGAAAAATAGCTCAGTGGAGCCAAAGCCTTTTCCCCACAAGCTGCCTTTGGAATAGAAACACACAACAAAGTTCAAAGGGATCTCTCGGCACATAAACCAATTGCACTTTGCTATGTTGCTAATTTGGTTTATAGCCATTACACCAGTGTTATTATTAGCAGAGAAGGTACACTGAATGATAAAGTGCTGGAGAACTTGGCTGAACAAAGAGACTTTGGGGTTCAGGTTCATAGTTCCTTGAAGGTGGAGTCACAGGATGATAGGGTAGAGAAGGTGGTGTTCGGTATACTTGCCTTTATTGGTCCGTGCATTGAGTGGCGGAGTTGGGAGGTCATGTTGTGGCTCTACAGGACATTGGTCAGGTGACTTTTCGAATACTTTATTCGATTCTGGTCTCCCTGCTATAGGAAAGATGCCGTGAAACTTGGAGGTTCAGAAAATATATACAACGATGTTGCCAGGGTTGGAGAGTTTGAGCTACAGGGAAATAATTGAAGAGTCTGGGGCTATTTTCCCTGGAGCATCAGAGGCCGAGGGGTGATCTCATAGAGGTTTATAAAATCATGAGGGGCTTGGATAGGGGGAATAGCCAAGGTTGTCTCTCTGGGTGGGGGGTTCCAAAACTAGAGGGCATAGGTTTAAGGTGGGAGAAGAAAAATTTAAAAGGGACCTGAGGGGAAACTTTTTCACACAGAGGGTGGTGTGTGTATGGAATGAGCTGCCAGAGGAAGTGGTGGAGGCTGGTACAATTACAACATTTAGAAGGCATCTGGATGGGTACATGAATAGGAAGGGTTTAGAGGGATAGGGGCCAAATGCTGGCAAATGGGGCTAGATTAATTTAGGAAATCTGGTTGGCGTGGACACATTGGACTGCAGGGTCTGTTTCTGTGCTGTACATCTGTATGACTCTATTTTTGAATCAAATCTACTCCACTGCAGTTAAATTAAGTTATTCATACTATCCTTCTTGTGCATCCACAATTCCCCTTGCTCCCTTAAGAAGGAAGTGGCATTGTGGTTAGGTATCAAGATTTGTAATTGATGAACCTCAGGCTAGTGTTCTAGGGACCTGGGTTGAAATCCCAGCATGGCAGATCGTGAAATTTGAATTCAATAAAATTCTGGGATTCAAAAATGGTGATCATGTGACCACTGTCAATTGTCATTAAAAAAAAATCTGATTCATTAATGCCCTTTAGATCAGGAAATCTGACCGTTCGTACCTGGTCTGGGCTACATGTGACTCATGATCCACAGCAATTTTCGCATTAGATTTTATAGCCAGTGAAAAGTGTACAAAGTCACCATTCTCTGGCATCAGTTGCCTCTTACCTGCTCTCTGGGTAATTAGGGATAGGCAATAAATGCTGGTCTAGCTAGTGACACCACATTACAAGATAATGTATGGTTTAGAACGAGTGGACGCTCGGAAGTTGTTTCCGTGAGGCGGGGAGACTAGGACCCTTGGACACAGCCTTAAAATTAGAGGGGATAAATTTAAAACTGAAATGAGACAACATTTCTTCAGCCAGAGAGTGGTGGGCTTGTGGAATTCATTGCCACAGAGTGCAGTGGAGGCCGGGATGTTGGATGCCTTCAAGGCAGAAATCGACAAATTCTTGATCTCAAAAGGAATCAAGGGCTACGGGGAGAGTGGAGGGAAGTGGTGTTGAAATGCCCATCAGCCATGATTTAAATGATGGAGTGGACTTGATGGGCTGAATGGCCTTACTTCCACTCCTATGTCTTATGGTCTTATGGTCTTACTCCATGTGGGAATAGGGAAAAAAAAATTGGTGACTGTATGTATGACTGTCTAGATCTGAAAATCTGTAATTCCCTCCCTGCTTCTGCAAAACTCCTTCCTCCTTTAAGACAGCCATTAAACCAGCATCTTTGACAAGTTTTTGGTCACTGTAGCATTGTCATATTTTGAAATGCAGTTTGAATAGTGTTGACTTGTAGCTGCCATACAGTACAAGACCAGCAGGTGGAGCTTTCATAAGTAGCAGCAGAAAATATGTGGGTGTGATTTTTCACTCCCAGCAAAAGAGGAAAATAATGGGGCGAGTTGACCATGGAGGAAACGTCAGGCCCTAATCTCAGTTATTAAGTGTTGGGAGAGAAGACCCACCGGGGACTTTCTTAGATCACCAGAGACTAAGGCCCTCAAATGGTCAATTAATGGCAATTAAGTGCCTCAAAAAATCCCACGTCCCTGATCACCTGCCTCCCCAGCAGGTGGCCCATTTCACTGTGCCTGCTGGTTTGTGTCAGGGGAGGAGCCTTTAATTACCCCAATTTGGGGGAATTTGGAGGTCTGCATGAGGTTGGGCTCCAAAAGGAATTAGCCCCCCCACATCCCCTTGATTCTGATCCCTTCCCACAACTAGAAAAAACAAGAGGTTTACTTTCTCGCTCCTGAGTTCCTGATGCCTTGAGCTCAGACTGACCTGCAGCTTCTGGTGAACCAGGCTTGTCAGTGTTGCCACCAATGAATGAGCTGATTGGTGGGGGATCAGGTGACTTAGTTAGGGATGGGGTGTTAGTAACTGCCCACCAGAACAAAATGGGAAAATTCCACGCTGTGGTAATAAAAGGATTTTTTTTTGTTCATTTGTGCAACATTAAGGATTTGTTTTCAAAGCTGTCCCAAGATGTCATGATACACCTCTGGAGCTGTCAGGAATTGAACTTCGGTCTCCTGGCTTAGGGGTAGGGATGCTACCAAATCTCTTCATGCAACATGAAATCCTGATTTGCCTTGTGCTGTTCTTCGGCCCTAAGAGTGCCACAAGAAACTAGAACCTCACGGTCACCCATCTTAATATTCCCTGATGTGGCTTTCTGTCAAACATTTACCAGGTTAAAGGCATTTTATAAATACACATATTTGTTGATATAAAGTGCTTTTGATTCACTTAAATGCAATCTTCGTTTTATTGAAAGCATTCTAGATTTTGGGGTGTTTGAGTTAAATTGCACCGACTTTAGACAATGTAAATTTGGAGTTGGTGTGAGTTATCCCTCCCGAGGGTACTTTTCCTGATTAGATTATCTTCTATACCATAAAAAGCTGAGTATGGATTTTGTGGTATTGAAGAATCCAACAGTCATTATTAGACTGAACTATTATATATGAGTACTACATTCCTCTGGCACATAAGTGTCTGGGCTAACATTAAGGTATTAGGTTTCAACAGAGCTGCATGCTTCCAGTAGAGTGCCAGGCTTCAAGTGATCTGAGGTAAGATGGAGTTTGAGATCATAATATGCTTAGGTCACATGTTATGATTTTGTGTTTATGATTAATGAGAACATTTCTTAAAGGGATACTTCTGTACTGACTGTGAGATATAATCTGATAGGATCTGTGCTTATAATTCTTTTTCTCATTGTCGTAGGGGGTAGAGTATTTGACAGAGAACAAATTGTTATCTCCGAAGGAAGAAGATGTTGCCAAGTTCCTATATAAGGGGGAAGGCCTGCATAAAACAGCCATAGGAGACTATCTCGGACAGAGGTGAGCTCCATATCAAACAGAGGTTGTTGGATTGAACAACAGTAGAGTGTGTGCCCCTAAAAACCTGAGGAGGAAACAGAAAGAACTTGCATTTAAATTGCGCGCGTTATGAACTCAAGTCCTAAGGCCAATGGCATGCTCTTGAAGGTGTGTCAACCTAGAATGAAAGTAAAGTTGCCACAGTCTTGCCAGACCATAGAGCTCTTCTCTGTCATTTGTGAGAAAGAGACAACAGGTGGTAATGGTTTAGCCTGAGGGTCACCACACAGCAGGCATGGAGAGAGCAATAATCCAGCAGAGTAACTTCAGCCAGTGCAGGAATTGGACTCATGCTGCAAGCATCACTAACCGGCCACTCAGTTAACAGAGCCAAACTAACCCCCTCATCACAGTATAAAAAAGAGCTGTGAGTTTCTGCACTGTAACCCCGCCCCAATGGGAATGTGCTGATGCACACACGGGTTAGCTGTGGGCATGTAATTTGAGTTTGGAGGTGGGACTAAGGTTGATATCGGATACAGGGATGGGATTGGATACGGGGCTGGGGATGCAAGAACTCATGGTTGGTGGTGGGGATGCAGAGGTGGGAAGTGGGGCTGGATATGGGGACGGCGGAGTAGGATTGAGAGTGGGGTAGGATTGAATATTGGGAGTAGGGTGTGAGTGGATGTAGGGGTGGATATGGGGATGAGGGTAGGTAGGTTGTGGGTGGGAGTGGATATGGGTGTGCAGGTGGGGTTGGATGTGGTGATGAGAATTGGGTTGGACATGGGGTTATGCGTGGAGTTGGATTTGCAAGTGGGATTGGGAGTGAAGGTGGGGGTGAGATATGGGGGTAGGGGTGTAGGTGAGGGTGGGGTTGGATATGGGACAGGGAGGGGTGAGGGTGGACATGGGGGTGGGGGTGAGGATGGGGTTGGATATCGGGGTGGGGTTGGGGATGAGGGTAGGGAATGGGATATGAGAATAGGAGTGTGTGTGAGGTTGGGGTGGGATTTGGGGGTGGGAGTGGTACTGAGGGTGCTGATGGGAAACAAGAGATGTGTTTGGCCAGAGTTGAATACCTTTGTTGAATTTTATGTTCTGGTTTTGTTTCTTCAGAGAGGAAGTATACATCAAGACCCTACAGTGCTTTGTCGAGCTTCATGAATTTGCAGATCTCAACCTTGTACAGGCGCTGAGGTAAAGAGCCTTGCAGAGCCAGAGAGGGTCCTCCATGGTCTCACTTCCTGCACAAACTGTCCAAAGACTTTTCTTTCTCCTCATGGATTCTCACAGTTGTTCCCATTTTTCTCATCTTCTTTCTCTTCATTTTCTGGCCCCATCTTTCAGTTTTTTCCATTCTACCTTCATTTCCAATCCAAGCATTTTCCCACCATTCCCCTGTCAGTTTCATTAAAATGCAGCTGACAATTCCTTTCACTTCCGAACGGGCAGTGCCAAGGGAGAATATTTGTGTGAAACCGTTAGCTAACCATAGGGGTGGTAGTGGAGCAGTGTGGTAATGTCAATTCATTAGTACTATATCAGTTCAAATTCCACTGTGATGTGATGAACTAATAGTTTCACACAAAATAGAGTCAATACAGCACGGAAACAGACCCTTCAGTCCAACTCGTCCAACCTGACCAGAAATCCTAAATTAATCCAGTCGCATTGCCAGCATTTGGTCCATACGCTTCTAAACCCTTCTCATTCATATATCCTGTAATTGTACAGCCTCCCTCATCTCCTCTGGCAATGCGTTCCATACATACACCACCCTCTGCATGAAAATGTTGCCCCTCAGGTTCCTTTTAAATCTTTTCCCTATGTCGTCTAGTTTTGGACTCCCCTACCTTTGGGAAAAGACCTTGACAATTCACCCTATCCATGCCCCCCACGATTTATAAGCCTCCATAAGGTCACCTCCTCGGCCTCGGATGCTCCATGGAGTATAGCCCCAGCCTCCTCAGCCTCTCCCTGTAGCTCAAACCCTCCAACCCCAGCAACATCCTTTTGACCGTCCTAAGGGATAGAGTATTTCATAGAGAACAAATTGGATTGAATTGAATGCAGTATTCCAGAAGTGGCCTAACCAATGTCTAGTACAGCTGTAGCATGGCTTCTCAACTCCTATACTCAATGCACTGCCCAATAAAACATGTGTACCAAATAGCACCTTCGCTACCCTGTCTACCTGCAACTTCATCTTTAAGGAACTACGAACCTGCACCTCAAGGTCTCTTTATTCAGCCACACTCCGCAGAACCCTACTATTAAGTATAAGTCGTGCCAAACTTTGTCTTTCCAAAATGCAGAACCTCACATTTATCCAAATTAAACTCCATCTGTCACTCCGAGGCCCATCAGCCCGTTGACCCCTCTGATCAAGATCCCATTGTGCTCTGAGATAACCTTCTTCGCTGTCCACTTTACACGTGATGGCTGGCAGAATTTGAATTTAATTACTGAAATAATATCCACAAAACTACTGTTCACCAACACAAAACATAGTGTTCTCTGAAAGGAAGGAAATCTGCTATCCTTGGCAGCATCTGTGAAGAAAATATCAGAGTTAACGTTTCGGGTCTGGTAATCCTTTGTCAGAAACATTAATTCTGGTTTCTCTGCATAGGTGCTGCCAGAACTGCTGAGCTTTTCCAGCAACCTTTGTTTGTGTTCCTGATTTACAGCATCCGCAGTTCTTTCAGTTTTTAAATCTGCCATCCTTACTTGGTCTGGCCGACATGTGACTCCAGACCTTCGGCAACTATCCTCTGAAATGGGTGAGCAAGCTACTCAGTTGAAGGGCAATTAGGGATGGGTAACAACTGCTGGCCTTGCCAACAAAACTGATATTCCAGGAAGAATAACAAAAAAAACCAGACAATTACAGATTTCTCTTCCTGTATTGATTATTTTTTATTTCAGATCTTCAGCGTCTGCAGTTCTTTGTTCCATTTTTAATGTGATGAGAAATTAGTTCTCACAAAGGGTCATGAATCAGGGTAACTCACTCCCCCAGAGTGTGCTCGATGCTGACGCATGGAATAAACTTAAGGAGGAGACAGATTTTTAATCGTATTGGGTTGAAGGGTTATGTGGACTGGGCAGGAACATGGAGTTGAGGGCAGAGATGAAACAAGCCATGATTGTGTATCAAATGATGGAACAGGTTTGAGGAGCTGAAAGCCTTGCTCCTCATGCTTACGTTCAGATCCAGACCACCACTGTAAACTTTCTTCAGCAGAATCATCTCTCATTTTAACAGGACATTCTATCCAATTACTTTCTGCTCCTATCCCCCGTATAAAGCCTTGATGTATCTCTACCTGAATCCTTTCCCAAACTATTCGCTTTCTCTAACCTGCAGGCAGTTTCTATGGAGCTTTCGGTTACCAGGTGAAGCACAGAAGATCGATAGAATGATGGAGGCTTTTGCAATACGGTACTGTCATTGCAACCCAGGTGTTTTCCAATCAACAGGTAGGAAAGATCAATCTCATCTCCAACACTCACGATGACGTTACAGGGAAAATTATTGGCAAAAATCTTTCACACCTCCTGTTCATAAACCTTCTTCCCATTGATACAAATTTCAGTCAGATTGTCCTCTCGGCATTCAAATATGGGGATTCATCATTTCCCATTTGCCAGGCCAACTATCTCGGTGTATGAAATAACTCCACAGAGGCCAGTATCCCTTCACCACGTCTCCCTTTATTTACATGTGCATGGTGCATAACCCTGACCAATAAGCTCACAGCCAGCTCCTAGACTGAGCAGAACCCCTGGCATTCCTGTTTAATGTGTCAGCCAGGGCTCCCTGATTGGACCAGGTTAGTAGCCACCACCATCTTCTCGATAAAAGCCAGGCAGCCAGTGATGCCCACATCTCACAAATGAGTTTTAAAAAAGCCCCAATCAGGGAACTCATATTCTGTGAAGTTCACCTGGTTAACCTTGTTCCAATTACCACAGCGTATTTCCAAGCAGTGGCCATAGGTGACACTATCCAGCAAGTGCTCACTCCCAACCCTGTCACCATCTTGTACAAATTAATATAAACTCAATTGACCACGGGCGTTACCAGGGGCAATTTAAAAGAAAAGATTTTTACTTATATTGCAGCACAATGGACAGAAGAGATCCCAAAGCACTTTTGAACTAATGGATTATTCGTTGAAGCATAGTCATGTTGGAATATAGGATGAACTGTACAGAAAAGTTCCACTAACAGTAATGTTATAATGGCCAGATAATGTTTGGTTAGGTATTGAGTGAGGGATGACTGGACACCAGCAAGAAATTGAGAAATAATGCCCGCGATGTTTAACCTGAGGTAGCAAGGGGAGCTGTACATTAACATCACATCTGAATTAAAGGATAGCATAGGCCTCCCTCAGTTGTTGAGCATTGAGATTCTGTGCTTAAGGTCTCTGAAGTGGGATTTGAACTCTCAACCTTCTAGGCTGAGAGATAACAGGGCTACTCACAGAGTTACAGCTGACACAATTGAGCAGCAGCGCCACTTTGACATTTTCTCAATCTCCTGCACTTGTCCACGAGACCAGCATTTGTTCTAGACCCTAAATTGCCCTTGAAGTGGTTGGTTTGCTCAGCCATTTCAGAGGGCAGTCAAGCATCAATTGCATTGGTATAGGCCTGAAGTCACACATGGACCAGACAGGGGATAAGGACAGGGATTACCTTCTCTGACGTGAACCAGATGTGCTTCATGTCAATTGGTGATAGCTGTCATGGTCACCCTGATTGAGATTACCTTCCAATTTTGTTCGGTTTCAGCTTCAGGGCTGGGATTCAGTCTGGATCTCTGCCTGACTAGACTAAAGACATTTGTGCTTTACCATGGTCTCCGCTTATTCCCCCATCAGACTGGAGATGAGACACTGTAGGGATCAGTCTTCATCATGATTGGCCTCAGCACCATTCTGTGGCCAGCTGCTTGATTACACTGTAGAGAGTGCAGACAGGATTCTCCAGGATATCGCCTGGCATGGAAACTCCCAGCCATGAGGAGAGACAGGACAGAATAGGTTTGTTTTCACTGGAGTAGCGGAGGCTGGGGGACGCTCTGATTGAGATATCGTGTATAAACTTGTGAGAAGTGTAGACAGAATGGATCGTGAGAATCTCTTTCCCCTGGCAGATGTGTTTAAGACCAGAGGGCATAAGTGTAAGGTGAGGAGCGAGTGATTGAGAGGAGATCTGAGGAAACATTTTTCACCCAGAATCATACATTCCATACAGCGCTGAAGCAGGCCATTTGGCCCATCAAGTCCACACCCACTACACAGCATTCAATCCAGACCCACCCCTACCCTCTCCCTGCATTTCCCACAGTTAATCCAGCCAGCCTGCACATCCTTGGACACTATGGGTAATTTAGCATGGCCAATCCGCCCTAATTTATACATCTTTGGAAAACCAAAAGAACTGCCAATGCTGCAAATCAGGAACAAAAACAGAAATTGCTGGAAAAGCTCAGCAAATCTGCCAGCATCTGTGAAGAAAAAAATCAGAGTTAACATTTTGGTTTCAGTGACCTTCCTCCAAGCTCTGAGGAAGATTCAGTGGGCCCAAAATGTTAACTCTGATTTTTTTCTTCCCTTTGCAGATGCTGCCAGATCTGCTGAGCTTTTCCAGCAATTTCTGTTTTTGTTCCTGCACATCTTTGGACTGTGGTAATCAGAGCACCCAGAGGGAACCCATGCAGACAAGGAGAATGTGCAAACTCCACACAGACAGGAACCCGGGTCCCTGGCACTGTCAGGCAGCAGTGCTAACCACTGAGCCACCGTGCCACCTAAAAGGTGATAGAAATATGGAATCTGCTGCCTGAGAGGATGGCAGAGGCAGAAACTCTCAACATTTAAGAAGCTTTTGGGAAAGCACTTAAAAGTGCTGGGGCATTGCAAGTTACAGACTGGGTGCAGGTAAATGGAATTGAAGAAGCTTAGCATTTGTTGGTCAGCATAGATATGGTGGGCTGAAGGGCCTGGTTGTATGCTGCATTAGTCTATGCTCAGACGATTGTGGTAAGTCTCTGAGATGTAATCATGTTTTTCTTACATCATCGTTCAACATATCAAGTGAATAGTGCCCTGGGATTTATAACAAGCAATTGGTTGGAAATCAACTTGTTGGAGTTATTGTCGATTTACTTATTGTCTTGGAATTACTTTACCAGGGTGTGGATTTGCATTTGCATCTTAGGGTCTAACCTGTTACCTTTCACTGCAGATACCTGCTACGTGTTATCCTTTGCCATAATCATGTTGAACACAAGTCTACACAATCCCAACGTTAAGGAGAAGCCAACGCTGGAGAGGTTTATCACTATGAACCGTGGGATTAACAATGGAGGGGATCTTCCTCAGGAGCTTCTCCGGGTAGGCGCTTGCTCATCATTCGCTGCCAGCAGCTGTCAAGGATCCTGAGTTCATTGAGAAAGGATAGGGCACCTCTTCCAACTCCAACTTGATTTGATGATGCTCCTCCTCTCCCTCAATGATGGTTTCATTGCCCTTCATGGGCTTTGCACGTAAATTAATCAGTTAGTGAACACAGCTCTTTACTGGTGGTGGCTAGTAGATGAGAAAAAGATATGGGCGATCAGGTGATGGGGGAAGAATAATCATCTGGTTGTGTGTAAGGGCATTTCTGGGTATAATTGAAGAAAGAACAAGATGTTGGCTAATGCAAAATCATTGTGGTACAGAAAGAGACCATTCAGCCCACTGTGCTAGCACTGGGCTCTGCAAATCTCCCTGCTTTCTTTCCAGACTCTCACATGTTTTTTCTATCCCAATAACCATCTAGCACCCACTTGAAAAAAAATTGGTTTAATTAAAAAAATGTCAAAATTACAAAGAGTCTTGCGGCACAGCATTAGTGTTCCTACTCCTGAACTGAGGGACCCTGGTTGGAATCCTACCTGGTCTAGAGATGTGTAATAACGTCTCCTGAACAGTTTGGTTTGGGAAAAATAGGTTAAATCAACAAAACAATTGGGATCCATTTGTGGACAAGGGAAAAAAAGAAGCCATCTTGAATGTCTCAATTGAACCTTCCTCTACCACATTTCCAGGCAGTGCATTCCAGACCTGTGCTGTAACACTGTATTCTGTTCCCTAGTGCACTTGTATAGTGCAATCTGCCTATAAAGCATGTAAGATAACACTTTTCACTGTACCTCAGTACACATGACAGCAATAAATCAAACCAAATCAATTTCTCATTTTGTAAAAAATGTTTCTTTTTTCTTACTTCACTCCTGCTTCTTTCATACATCACTTTAAATCTGTGCCCCTTTTGTTCTTGTTCCTTTTTTGAGCAGGAACAGTTTCTTCCCAGCTGCTCTATCCAGCCCGCTCATGATTTTGAAAACCTCTATCAAATCTCTCAGCCTTCTTCCCACTGAAGAGAACAATCCCCAATCTCTTTAATCAATCCTCATCACCGAACTTTCTCATTGCTGGAACTATTCTGGTAAATCACTTCTGCAACCTGTCCAGTGCATTCACATTTTTCCTCGTATGTGACCCCCTGAACTGGACACAATACTCCAGCTGAGATTGAACAATTACCTTATCCAAGTCCAACAACACCAGCTTACTCTCTCACTCCGTACCCCTATTAATAGAGCTGAGGTCACTGTATCCTCTCCACTTGTTTTGTACTTAGAATGATCTGTGCACTTACAGCCCCAGGAACAGGAGTAGGCCATTCAGCTTCTTGAACTTTGTTTAGATTTTAGATTCCCGACAGTGTGGAAATAGGCCCTTTGGCCCAACAAGTCCACACCGCCCCTTGAAGCATCCCACCCAGACCCATCTCCCTATAACCCACACACCCCTGAACACTACGGGCAATTTAGCATGGCCAATCCATCTAGCCTGCACATCTTTGGAATGTGGGGGGAAACCAGAGCACTCGGAGGAAACCCATGCAGACACGGGGAGAACGTGCAAACTCCACACAGACAGTCACCCGAGGCTGGACTCGAACCTGGGTACCTGGTGCTGTGAGGCTGCAGTGCTAACCACTGAGCCACCGTGCCGCCCTAAACTTGTTCTAGCTTTTCATTAAATCATGGTTGCTCTATACCTTAACTCTCTCTACCCCGAACCGCTCCATTTTTAAAATACTCCTCCCTTAAAAAAATCTACAGTTTTAGTATCAATATCTTCCAGAATTTTAACATTTTGCCCTCTTGCACCCCTCCCGTAGGGGAAATAGTTTCTCTGTATCTATCCTTCCAACTCCTTTAATCATCTTAAATGACTCAATTAGATCACTCCTCAATCTTCTACATATTTGCGAATCAGCAATGCTATTGCACACCCCTGGAGCAGGTGAGACTAGAATCTGCACCTTCTGCTCTATCTTCTACACTGAGGTCAATACCAGCCTTGGCGCAGGTGCTGGGGATCTGGAATACTTTCGTCATTGAGACGGGAAACCTTAGAACCTTTAAGAAGTATTTGGATGAGCCCTTGAAGTGCCCCGTGATTGACAGCAATAAGCCTAGTGCTGGAAAGTGGGACTAGAGTAGATACGGTGCATTTTTGGCAACACTGACAGGAAGGGCCAAAGGGCCTCTTCTGTAATGTATGATTCCATGCAGTCAGTCCACAGAGCCTAACCCTTTCGGCCTCAGTGTCAGGTGAACCTACATCACACATTTTCTTCGGCCAATACGTCCTTCCTGAGGGATGCAAGCTGCAATGCCAGAGATTTTGAAGACAGCTGGATGGAATTTTGCATCAAACTATGCTTTCAGACTATAACAGTTTCAACTAACCTCTCCCAACAACCATTTGATTTTTTTGGGACAGAATTTGTATGACAGCATTCGAAATGAGCCATTTAAAATCCCAGAGGATGATGGGAATGATCTGACACATACATTTTTCAACCCAGACCGGGAAGGATGGCTTTCGAAGCTGGGTGAGTGAGAGATTCAATAACCCTTGTGCACTTTGACAGTATTAAAGGATAATGGACTAATTACAACCAAAGTAACAGATAATTGACTACTGGGGCAAGTTTTACATCGTCTTTTGTTGCAGACTCACTGGGCCACATTGTATATTCCCCAGGGGGTGCGGGGGAGAGGTGAGTTGGCAGAAGTCTGGCATAGGATTTGACATAACACTTCCAGTACCTCTGATGTGATGTCCCCACCAAATCCTGACCCCAACACAGCAGGGGGATGGGGTTTGTCAGGTTCCCCTGCCCATCCACCTCTGAGACAACTGTATACGTTAAATGGCCACTCAAGGGCCTCTAGCCAAATGTGTCCTCTCTGGAGAGTGGAGGAGGCAGCCCAGTAGATTCCAGATCATGGGTATCGCTGGGAAAGGGTGAAGGGCCACCTCCTTTATGGCCTACCTTGTTCTATCAGGCTTCCCCTTTCCCAAACTCTTCCCCCACTCTCCCCAGGTTTTCTCTGTTACCCTGGGCTGTGCAATGTAGCCCTCCACTCCTACAAACTACCACACACACACACACACACACACACACACACACACACACACACAATCTCACAGTTTGGAAGAGTCGGAGGAGCTTTACTCTGTATACAAGCCTGTGCTGTCCCTTCCCGGGAGTGTTTGATGGGCAGTGTTGGGAGACCTTTACTTTCAGTTTGAAAAAAAAAGTAGAAACTGAACTCTCATAAAGTGCACTGAGGTTTCAACAGCAGGTGGAGCTGGGTCAGAAACCGAGTTAACAATATTTCCTGTACAAAGTCTAATGGTTCACTGTGTCATACTGGTTGAGGGGGGAGGTGGTGACAGGGGGTCACTAAGCAATTTGCCATATGATGCCCCTTATTAATGCCCCCCCCCGACTATCATTGCAGGAGGCCGGGTGAAAACATGGAAACGTCGGTGGTTTATTCTGACAGACAACTGCCTGTATTACTTTGAGTACACGACAGTAAGTCACATTTCATTCATGTGAAATAAAGTTATGTACAGCACATAATCTGGCCATTCAGCCCCAACAGTCTATTCTAGTGATTACGCTCCACTTAAATTCCTTTCCATCGTACCTGATTTAAACCTATCATTGTAATCTTTGCCCACTCCCTGTAACGCATGTTCACATACTTGCCCTTAAATGTATGGAAACTGTTCCCCCAACTCTCACTGTAGGAGCGAGTTACACATCCTGGATAAAGAGTCATACAGCACAGAAACAGACTCTTCATAGAACATAACAGCACAGCACAGGCCCTTCGGCCCTCGATGTTGTGCCGACCTGTCATACCGATCTCAAGCCCATCTAACCTACACTATTCCATGTACGTCCATATGCTTGTCCAATGACGACTTAAATGTACCTAAAGTTGGTGAATCTACTACTGTTGCAGGCAAAGCGTTCCATTCCCTTACTACTCTCTGAGTAAAGAAACTACCTCTGACATCTGTCCTATATCTTTCACCCCTCAATTTAAAGCTATGCCCCCTCGTGCTCGCCATCATCATCCTAGGAAAAAGGCTCTCCCTGTCCACCCTATCTAACCCCCTGATTATTTTATAAGTCTCAATTAAGTCACCTCTCAACCTTCTTCTCTCTAACGAAAACAGCCTCAAGTCCCTCAGCCTTTCCTCATGAGACCTTCCCTCCATACCAGGCAACATCCTAATAAATCTCCTCTGCACCCTTTCCAAAGCTTCCACATCCTTCTTATAATGCAGTGACCAGAACTGTACATAATACTCCAAGTGCAGCCGCACCAGAGTTTTGTACAGCTGCAGCATAACCTCTTCGTTCCGGAACTCAATCCCTCTATTAATAAAAGCTAAAACACTGTATGCCTTCTTAACAGCCCTGTCAACCTGGGTGGCAACTTTCAAGGATCTGTGTACACGGACACCGAGATCTCTCTGTTCATCTGCACTACCAAGAATCTTACCATTAGCCCTGTACTTTGCCTTCCGGTTACTCCTACCAAAGTGCATCACTTCACACTTGTCCACATTAAACTCCATTTGCCACCTCTCAGCCCAGCTCTGCAGCCCAGCTCTGCAGCTTATCTATGTCTCTCTGCAACCTACAGCATCCTTCGTCATTATCCACAACTCCACCGACCTTAGTGTTGTCTGCAAATTTACTAACCCATCCTTCTATGCCCTCATCCAGATCATTTATAAAAATGACAAACAGCAACGAACCCAACACCGAGCCTTGTGGTACACCACTAGTAACTGGTCTCCAGGATGAACATTTCCCATCAACTACCACCCTCTGTCTTCTTTCAGCAAGCCAATTTCCGATCCAAACTGCTATATCTCCCACAATCCCATTCCTCTACATTTTGTACAATAGCCTACTGTGGGGAACCTTATCGAACGCCTTGCTGAAATCCATATACACATCAACCGGTTTACTCTCATCTACCTGTTTGGTCACCTTCTCAAAGAACTCAATAAGGTTTGTGAGGCACGACCTTCCCTTCACAAAACCGTGCTGACTATCCCTAATCAATTTATTCTTTTCTAGATGATTATAAATCCTATCCCTTATAACCTTTTCCAACACTTTACCAACAACTGAGGTAAGGCTCACTGGTCTATAATTACCAGGGTTGTCTCTACTCCCTTTTTTGAACAGGGGAACCACATTTGCTATCCTCCAGTCATCTGGCACTATTCCTGTAGACAATGACGAGCTAAAGATTAAAGCCAAAGGCTCGGTAATCTCCTCCCTAGCTTCCCAGAGGATCCTCGGATAAATCCCATCCGGCCCAGGGGACTTATCTATCTTCACCCTCTGTAGGATTTCTAATGCCTCTTCCTTGTGAACCTCAATCCCACCTAGTCTAGTAGCCTGTATCTCAGTATTCTCCTCAACAACATTGTCGTTTGCTAGAGTGAATACTGTTGAAAAATATTCATTTAGTGCTTCTCTTATCTCCTCTGACTCTACACACAACTTCCCACTTCTTGATTGGCCCTAATCTTACTTTCGTCATTCTTTTATTCCTTAAATACGTATAGAAAACCTGATCCTATCCGCCAGCAACTTCTCATGTCTCCTCCTGGCTCTTCTGAGCTCTCTCTTTCGGTCTTTCCTGGCTACCTCATAGCCCTCAAGCGCCCTAACTGAGCCTTCACATCTCATCCTAACATAAGCCTTCTTCTTCCTCTTGACCAGAGATTCCACCTCCTTCGTAAACCACGGCTCCCGCGCTCTACAGCTTCCTCCCTGCCTGACAGGTACATACTTATCTAGGACACACAGGAGCTTTTCCTTGAATAAGCTCCGCATTTCTAATGTGCCCATCCCCTGCAGTTTCCTTCCCCATCCTATGCTTCCTAAATCTTGCCTAATCTCATCATAATTGCCTTTCCCCCAGCTATAACTCTTGCCCTGTGGTATACACCTATCCCTTTCCATCACTAAAGTAAACATAACAGAATTGTGATCGCTATCACCAAAGTGCTCATCTACTTCCAAATCTAACACCTGGCCGGGCTCATTACCCAGTACCAAATCTAATGTGGCTTCGCCCCTTGTTGGCCTATCTACATACTGTGTCAGGAAGACCTCCTGCACACACTGGGCAAAAACTGACCCATCTATAGTACTCAAACTATAATGTTCCCAGTCAATATTTGGAAAGTTGAAGTCCCCCATGACAACTACCCTGTCTCTCTCACTCCTATCGAGAATCATCATTGCTATCCTTTCCTCTATATCTCTGGAACTATTCGGAGGCCTATAGAAAACCCCCAACAGGGTGACCTCTCCTTACCTGTTTCTAACCTCAGCCCATACTACCTCAGTTGACGAGTCCCCAAATATCCTTTCTGCAACTGTAATACTGTCCTTGACCAACAATGCCACGCCTCCCCCCCCCCCACCCACTTTTACCATCTTCTCTGTTCTTACTGAAACATCTAAATCCCAGAACCTGCAACAACCATTCCTGTCCCTGCTCTATCCAAGTCTCCGAAATGGCCACAACATCGAAGTCCCAGGTACTAACCCATGCTTCAAGTTCACCCAACTTATTCCAGACGCTCCTGGCGTTGAAGTAGACACACCTCAAACCAACTTCTTGCTTGCCAGTGCCATCTTGCGTCCCTGAAACTTTATTTCGGACCTCCCTACTCTCAACCTTTCCTATACTTGAGCTACAATTTTGGTTCCCACTTTCCCATATCCTAAATTAATCCAGCCCCATTTGCCATCATTTGGCCCATATTCCTCTAAACCCTATTCACATATCCATCCAAATGCCTTTTAAATGTTGTAATTGTACCAGCCTTCACCACTTCCTCTGGCAGCTCATTCCATACGCACACCACTGTCTGCAAGAAAACGTTGCCTCTTTGGTCCTTTTTAATTCTTTCCTCTCTCACCTTAAACCTATGCCCCTCTAGTTTTGGACTCCCCTACCCTTTCAAAAAGATCTTGGCTATTCATCCTATCTAAGCTCCTTATGATTTTATAAGATCACCCCTTAGCAGAGAGGGCATGAAGAAAGTCAGAATCATGACATGAAGAACATTTTTGGTCATTTTCCCTTTAAGCCTTAGTTGCTGGCTTTAGATTCTCACCATTGAGCAATAACGATCTAATTTCCATGCATCTGGGGCGGCACGGTGGCTCAGTGGTTAGCACTGCAGCCTCACAGTGCCAGGGACGCAGGTTCAATTCCAGCCTCGGGTAACTGTCTGTGCAGAGTTTGCACATTCTCCCTGTGTTGTGTGGGTTTCCTCTGGGTGCTCCGGTTTCCTCCCACAGTCCAAAGATGTGCAAGCTAGGTGGATTGCCATGCTAATTGCCCGTAGTGTTCAGGGGTGTGTGGGTTATAGGGTGATGGGCAGTGTGGACTTGTTGGGCTAAGGGCCTGTTTCCACACTGTAGGGAATCTAATCTGTACTTCATTCAGCACTCCAGGCAAAATAGCCCCAGCCTATTCTGCCTCTCCCAGTACCATCCAACCCTGGCAATATCCTTGGAAATGTCTTTTGAACCCTTTCCAGTTTCACAACATCTTTCCCATAGCGGGAGGACCAGAACTGTATGCAGTTTTCCCAAAGTGGCCTAACCAATATCCTGTACAGCTGCAGCATGACTTCCCAACTCATATACTCAATGCACCGACCAATGAAACAAGTGTACCAAATGTCGTCTTCACTGCCCCATCTGCCTGCAGCTCCACTTTCAAGGGAATTATGAATGTGCACCCTGAAATCTCTGTTTGGCAACACATCCAGGACCCTACCATTAAACGTATAATTCCTGTCCTGATTTGTCCTACCAAAATGCAATGCCTCACACTTATTTAAATTAAATTTCATTTGCCACTCCTCAGCCCATCCCAGTTTTTCAGGGTCAGGGAAATTACGGTCACTTGATCCACAACGGGAGCAAATGGAAGAGTTCAAACCCATGACTGTGGCTATCCCAGCCAATCACTGACAGTGAGAACTCCTGCCCATAAGGGGAGATCCACTCCTGGTGGTCTCACAACCAATCACACTGCAGCAGAGGAGCCACTGGGTGGACAGTTCACCTCCACGTTGAACTGGGACTACTTCCCCAACCTGAGTGAGTGTGTAATCTCCATGCCCTATAGGATTTGCTGCTGAGTATTTTACAGCGACACTGCCGATCGTTATACTATTCTCCACCAAAATGAAAATGTTCCAAACCCAAATCCATGTCCGTGACACCACCCACGCCCTCCACCTCCTCCAGAGCTTCCAATTCCCCGGTCCCCGACACCTCATTTTCACCATGGACGTCCAGTCCCTATACACCTGCATTCCCCATACAGATGGCCTAAAGGCCCTCTGCTTCTTCCTGTCCCGCAGGCCCAACCAGTCCCCCTCCACCGACACCCTCGTCCTCACCCTCAACAACTTCTCTTTCGATTCCTCCCACTTCCTACAGACAAAGGGGGTGGCCATGGGTACCCACATGGGCCCAAGCTATGCCTGCCTCTTTGTAGGTTATGTGGAACAGTCCCTCTTTTGCACCTACACCGGCCCCAAACCCAACCTCTTCCTCCATTACATTGATGACTGTATCGGCGCCGCCTTGCTCCCACAAGGAGCTCGAACAGTTCATCAGCTACCAACGCCTACCACCCCAACCTCAAGTTCACCTGGACCATTTCCAACACATCCCTCACCTTCCTGGACCTCTCTGTCTCCATCTCAGGCAACTACCTACAAACCAATGTCCATTTCAAGCCCACTGACTCCCACAGCTACCTGGAATACACCTCCTCCCACTCATCTTCCTGCAAAAATTCCATCCCCTATTCCCAATTCCTTCTCCTCCGCTGCATCTGCTCCCAGGATGAGACATTCCATTCCTGTACATCCCAGATGTCCTCATTCTTTAAGGACCACAACTTCCCCCCTGCAGTGGTTGAGAACACCCTTGACTGCGTCTCCTGCATTTCCCGCACCTCATCCCTTACACCCCGCCCCCGCAATAACCGTCCAAAGAGAATCCCCCTCGTCCTCACATACCACCCCACCGCCCTCCGGATACAACACATCATTCTCCGACACTTCCGCCATCTACAATGCGACCCCACCACTAAAGACATTTTTCCAACCCCACCCTTGTCTGCCTTCTGGACAGACCACTCTCTCCATGACTCCCTTGTCCGCTCCACACTACCCTCCAACCCCGCCACACTCGGCAATTTCCCCTGCAACTGCAGGAAGTGCTACACCTGCCCCCATACCTCCTCCCTCACCCCCATCCCAGGCCCCAAGATGACTTTCCACATCAAGCAGATGTTCACCTGCACATCTGCCAATGTGGCATACTGCATCCGCTGTACCTGGTGTGGCTTCCTCTACATTGGGGAAACCAAGCGGAGGCTTGGGTACTACTTTGCAGAACAGCTACGCTTGGTTCGCAATGAACAACTGCAGCTCCCAGTCGTGAACCATTTCAACTCCCCCTCCCATGCCCCAGAAGACACGTCCATCCTGTGTCTCCTACAGTGCCATAATGATGCCACCCGAAGGTTGCAGGAACAGCAACTCATATTCCGCGTAGGAACCCTGCAGCCCAATGGTATCAATGTGGATTTCACAAGCTTCAAAATCTCCCCTTCCCCCACTGCGTCTCCAAACCAGACCAGCTCGTCCCCGCCTCCCTAACCTGTCCTTCCTCTCATCTATCTCCTCCTCCCACCTCAAGCCGCACCTCCATTTCCTACCTACTAACCTCAACCCATCCCCTTGACCTGTCCGTCCTCCCCGGACTGACCTATCCCCTCCCTACCTCCCCACCCATACTCTCCTTCTCCACCTATCTTCTCCTCTATCCACCTTCAGTCCGCCTCCCCTCCTCTCCCTATTTATTTCAGAATCCGCTCCCCATCCCCCTTTTCCGATGAAGGGTCTAGGCCCGAAACGTCAGCTTTTGTGCTCCTAAGATGCTGCTTGGCCTGCTGTGTTCATCCAGCTCCACACTTTATTATCTCAGATTCTCCAGCATCTGCACTTCCCATTATCTCTGATCACAACTATGTGTTAGCATCTCTTACAACACCTTGCTGGTTTGTTAGAGTTAGGGAAGGGAGACATCTTGAATTGCTCCCTGAGACAGTATGAACTGCTGATGTTGGAGTCTGATATAACAAGGTGTGGAGCTGGAGGAACACAGCGGGCCAAGCAGCATCAGAGGAGCAGGAAAGCTGACGTTTCGGGTCTGGACCTTTATACAGAAAATCAGAAATTTCTGACGCGGGGTCCTGACCCAAAACAACAGCTTTCCTGCTCTCTTGTACCCAATTGGCAGAGGTAGCAAAGATTTGAGGACCTGGCCACACCTTGGGATACATGACTGCATTTTGCTCTGAAGCACAAATATACATTGTCCAAAAAGATATTTCCAATAAAAAAGCACCATTCTGTTTTCGCAGGATAAAGAACCCCGTGGTATTATTCCTTTGGAAAATTTGTGCGTGAAACCTTCAGAAGACTCCAGAAAATTGGTATGCAATTTAAAGAAAGGTTTCTGCAACGTTTGAAGTTAAATAATATTTAGAATAGGAAGTGAAATCTTTCGAAGCGGTCCTGGCAGAAAAAGTTAAAGGCAGCACCAAGATTTCCCTATTTGATGGGAAAGGATCAGGTGATTTTCCTAACACACTTACTGCAGGTGATGAGGTGCATTCATTCTGATTAGCCCATTTGTCGGCCAGAGAGGATACCTGGCTGGAGCTGCCGACTTTCCAGGATTGTGCCAGAGATTTCAAAGACAAAAGTGATTTTTTTTTTCTCTGCTGTAGCGTCGCCCATGAGAAACATCACAAAATGTTTTCTTTCGTCTCTGAGCAATTTTAGTTGTAAAAATATAGGAGAAGGGGAAAGAAGAGGTAAAAACAATCCATCTAGCTGAGACAAGGGAGGCAATGGCCCAGTGGTATTATCAAGGAATTATTCATCCAAAGACCCAGGTGATGTTCTGGGGACCTAGGTTCAAATTCCACTGCAGCATAATGGTGAACTTTGAATTGAATGAAAAACCTGGAATTAAGAGGCTAAAGATGACCATGAAATTGTTGTCAATTAACAGGAAAACAGGTTTTCTGAAGAAGGGTCTAGGCCCAAAATGTCAGCTTTTCTCCTCCTCTGATGCTGCTTGGCCTGCTGTGTTCATCCAGCTCTACACCTTGTTATCCCGTATAACAGGAAAATCCCCAACTGGTTCACTAATGTCCTCAGAATCCCTACAGCGAAGAAAGAGGCCATTCGACCCATTGAGTCTGTACCAACCTTACAATGAGAATCCACCTAGACCCAGGTTCCCCCATCCCTGTAACCCTGCATTTCCCATGGCTAATCCAACTAGCCTGGCCACCCCTGGACCTATGGGCAATTTGGCATGGTCACTCCACCTAACCTGTACATCTTCAGACTGTGGGAGGAAACTGGAGCACCCAGGGGAAACCCAGGCAGACACAGAGAGAAAATGCAAACTCCAGTCAGTCACCTGTGGCTGGAATCGAACCCAGGTCCCTGAAGCCATGAGGCAGCTGAGCTGATCATGGAGCCACCCTTTACCTGTGTCCAAGCAAATGGCCTTTTTTGCATTCCCATCTCTTGTAATTTTATACCTAATAAAATTCTTCACAGAAAATGATTCTGATAAAGGTACACAGTTTTTTGAAAGCAAACTTATGTTTTGAATGTAAACCTATGAGAGCTGGTAACCCATAATTGTACGGTTGTTTTTGAGAAGCTGGGGAGCTAACAATGTGATGGTCTCCTGCATCACAGTTCATTATCGTCAAGGTGTGGGGTACGGACAAAACGTTGCCATTCTGCAGATATCCTATGGCCCATCACACAGTTAGTCAGAGGAAATTCAATGCAGGTTGATCACGTTTGTCGCAATGGAGAGGCAATGGCCAAGTGGTATCATCACGAAACAATTAATTCAAAAACTCTGCTGTTCTGGGAACCGGGGGGCAAATCCTGTCACAGCAGATGGTGGAATTTGAATTCAATAAACGTCTGGAACTAAGAGTTTATTGAAGACCATGAATCCATTGTTGATTGTTAGGAAAACAATCTGGTTCACTAAATGTCCTTTAGAGAAGGAAATTGCCATCTTCACCTGGTCTGGCATACATGTGACTCCAGACGACAACATGGTTGACTCTTAATTGCCCTCTGGGCAATAAATGCTGGTCTAACCAGCTACACCCATATCACAGAAATAAACTGACACCACAGCTTCGCCAGTGGTAGGAAGACCAAATAGCAGATGTTGCCGTTATTCTTTTTAAGATGTACCAGTTTTTTTTTCATTCCTACATTACGCGTATCCCTGGTTTAGCCAGCATTTGTTGCCCATCCCCAATTACCCTTGATTTCCCCTTTCACAAACTGCTGCATTCCATTTGGTGCAAGCACAACCACAGTGCAGTTAAGGAGGCAGTTTCAGGATTTTGACCAGTGACACCAAAGTAACGGTGTTGTATTTCCAAGTCAGAACATTGACCTGTTTGAGAACCTTCAGGTGGTGTTCCCATGTACATCTTGGCTCTTGTCCTTCTCAGTGGTTGTGGTCACAGATTTGGCACATTGCTGCACTGCATCCTGTAGATGTCACAAACTGATGCTACTGTACATCAGTGGTACAGGCATTGGATATTTCAGCTGGTGGATGGGTGCCCACTAATTAAACTCCTTACCCTGGGATGGTGTTGTGTATTTTTCATTGGAGCCACACTCCTCTAGATAGATGAAAGGTATTCCATCATACTCCTGACTTGTGGCTTGTGAACAGTGAGCAGGATTTGGAGAGTCAGGAGGTTACTCTCCACATGTCTCTCCCAACCTGTGAACTGCTCCTTTGTAGATTTATATATTTAAACAGCTAGTCCAGTTCAGTTTCGAGTCAATGGTGACGTCCAGGGTGTTGATGGCAAAAGGAGATATGAAGCAAGCAAGTTATATTTCTGCAAAAATAACAGATTAATCATAGACTATTTTACTCTGATGCTGCAGAACTGCTTTGACCTGTACAGTCCCAACAGCAAAGGTCACACCATTAAAGCCTGCAAAACAGACACTGATGGGCGGGTTGTTGAAGGCAACCACCAGTTTTACAGGATATCTGCCCCTTCGAGGGAAGAGAGGGATGAATGGATTAAATCAATCAGGTAAAAGTGAGCCATAATGCAGCGCGGTTGAATGAGCTATAATAGTTAAGGACACTTTTTTTGGGAATACAGACATCTAAATTGTGTCAATCTTTTCTGGCTAATAATCTAATAGAAAGCAAACACATCCAATGAACACTACATTTTGAACAAATCCCAAACAGAATACAAGAATAAATTATGATTTAAAATTTAAAATACACAATCTGTACATTAGCTCTAAGGTGAGATCTGACAGATACTGGAAGAACAAAAAAAAGGGAGGAAACACTCAGTAGATTAGGCAGTAGTTGTGGAAAACAAAATTACTGTTTTGGGCTCATGTGTCTTTCAACAGAAGTGAAAAAAAAGTTAAGACGATAGAGGCAGGACTTGTAGAGAGTCTTGGAGAGGACAGGAAGGTGTGCATGTCAGGGGTGGGGGCGGGGGGTGGGTGGAGAACAAAAAGGAAGGTCCGTGGTTAAGGGTGAAACACAGGAAAGGTTAAATAACAAAACGGATGATGGTGCCAGGCCTAAGACGATGATAATGGGGCAAAAAGAGACAGAAACGTAAATGAGAAAAGTCAAAGCTATTACCGACACCTGAACACCTCCACATAAACTGTGGACTCAAAGTTGGATGAGTGAAGTATTTTTGAGTCTTACAAGATTTAGTCATAGCAGTTACTGTCATTTCTCTCTTCTAAATCAGAATAAATTTATTGTGTTTTTATTATTATATTTCAGAGCCAGTATCTCTCGAGATCCTTTCTACGACATGGTTGCTTCTCGAAAGAAAAAGTTAACCGTCAACAAATCAAACTGAGAGACTGCACTTTGTTTCTTACCTCTGAAGCGGTGGGATAAACAAGAGTGAAATAGTCACCTGTAATGTGTGAACTTGTGCTTTTGGTGACCGCATCTGTTTGGACCATTCCAATGTAGTCCCCGAACATTCTTCCATCAGGATGTGCAAAGGTCCCTGAATTATTTTATTGGTGAATTATAACTTGGACAGACTTGCATTGCCCTTTTGTCCAATTACAGGTCGTATGCATCAACTGGTCTGACAATAGCCACTGAATCTGCACTCTGAATAGGTACATGGATATGCAATAGTAATGACTGTGTTCCATTGACACGTATTGAGAGATTCTCCTGGATCTCCTGTGCTTAAGTTCTAATTACTTTGTCAGGGAATGCTGTTGAGTCACGGCCTCATAATCAACCAGAAGCCTTGTAGGTGATTAAAGGGGGAAGTGATGGTCTCACGATAATAATATTGGACTGTTAATCCACAGATCCAGGTTCCAATGCTACCATGGCAGGTGGTGGAATTTGAATTCAATAAAAATCTGGAGTTATAAAACTAATGATGACCATGAATACATTATTAATTGTCCAAAAAAGCCTATCTGGTTCACTAATGTACTTTAAGGAAGGAACTGCCATCCTTACCTGGTCTGGCCTACATGTGATTCCAAATCCACAGCAATGTAGTTGACTCTTAACTGCAATTAGGGATGGGAACAAATAAGGGCCTGGTCAGTGATACCATGAATGTATAAAAGAAATAGTGATCAGCACGTTATTTGTCCTCCTACTGTCCCGTAACACACATCATTGATGAGACCACCCTATCAAAAAGAACATTAAATTTGCCCTAAAGTGACTTCAGTGAAGGTTCATTCGACTCATTCCTGAGATGAGGAGTCCATCCTATGAGAAGAAACTAACTAGATGAGGCCCCAGGAGTTTAGAAGAACAAGGAAGGGCAATCAAATTGAAACATAAAGTACCTTTGGATCTTTGCAGGTTAGATACCAGTTGAAGAGTACAGAACTAGGGTCACAGTCTCAAATCGAAGGATCAGCCATTTAGGACCAAGATGAAGAAATCATTGCTGAAATATTATGAATCTTTGGAATTCTGTACACAGAGTGCTCAGTTGCTGAGTATTGTCACAGCAGAGATCATTAGAACTTTGTATACTAAACATAATTGAAGAATATTGGGGGTGGGGGGAGGGGACGTTGGAGTTCGTTTGAAAACCAGCCCTGATCTTTGCTGTGTAGTACAGCAGGTTGAGGGTGCAAATAGCCTCCTCCTGCTTCTATTTCCTGTGTTCTTAAATACTGGCAGCATTTGAAAATGACCTATTTTATAGTCAGTGTTTTGGACTGATTCAGATAAATGCTGACATTTGATGTGTAGCAACAGAGTGATTTGCTATCATTAGGATGTTTATAGATTGAAATGTGCAAAACCATTATTTATATGCAACTTATAGAGACATGGAATGCCTAATAACTTTTTTTTAAAACAGATACATTACATACATATAGGTGTACAGCAGCTTTTAATAAATAAAGCACAGAATACATGTAGGTTAGAAATAGAAACTAATAGTTTTACACCACTGTATGTTGTGTTGTTTTGAACTGCTCTAATTCAATACCCCTTGATACTGAATCTTTAATTACAACTAGCTATTTAGCCCACCTTCCAGTTTGTTATCCTGAACGTTCACTCTTTTGGGGCTGCATTTCTACATTTTACAAAACTCCTAAATAGAAATTATTCTTAAACAAAGAGCATTAGAAAGATATTCAGAAAGCTATTAATCTTGACAGATTCAATACTTTCTATCAGCAATCTGGATGACGTTGACAAATTTAGCAAAGGCAGTAAATGGTGTTTATTTTTATTATAAAAGCAGAAAGAGCTGTAAAAATTAGTAGGAGGCCAACATGACTTCTTCAGATGTTTTGCCAACTTGCTGTGGCTCAGTAGCTAGCACCGTTGTCCCATGGATAGAAGGTTGTGGCTTCAAGTCCCAACACATCCAGGCTGACATTTCAATGCAGTACCAAGGGAGGGCTGCATAATTAGAAGTACTGTCTTCCTGTCCTCTCAGGTGGGTGTAGAGATCCCAAGGCATTACTTGAAGACAAGTTAGGCTGTTCTTTCAATGTCCTGGCCAACATTTATGCTTCAATTATTGTGGGAAACTTGTTTAGCTCATTATTTTGTGCAAGTCTGACAGCAGTAAAGTCACCATAGTCTTACCAGACCAAAGGGTCACTCTCGCATTAGAGAGAGACAATGGTAGTGATTTAACCTGAGGTCCAACACATCTCAGGGAAGGGGAGGGGTTGAGGAGAAAAGTCCTTCATGGTAACCTCAGCTGTTGCAGGGATTGAGCTATGCTGTTAGCATCGCTCTGTATTCACAAACCAACTGTCTGGCCATCTGAGTTAAACTGATCCTGCAGTACACTAGGCAACATTACATTACATTTAACGGAATGGCTTCAGTGAAATCTGATCTTCTCCAACTGTCACTATTTTGGCACTGAAGTAAAGGAAACAATTTCTATTATTTGATAGGAAAAATACTTCAATGCAAACCTAGTTTAGGAAACTATATTTTACTGATGTATTTTGTTATCTATTAGAAATTTTATGTATATTTGAATAAAGATAGCTGAGAATCTGATTTGTGGAAAATGAACTTCAGCTATTCTGCTGTAAATAGACTAATAAATTTATATTTTGCAACAACAATCCTTCAAATGCAATTCTTTTGTTTCACCGTTTCTGACCTTTAGCAATTCTGCCAAATGTTCATGCAACCTCTGAAGCTGAAATTAACAACAAGCATAATGCTGGGACCACTATCCCAATCAACAGGAACCCTCTTGTTCCCACAAGCTGGCTGAATTCGAAAGCTCATGAACAAACGTGAAACCAGGAAGAAAAACAAATTGCAGGAAAATGGGAAAAGATCTGAATGGGATGAATTGGACAGATCATGCAAAAAAGGCATGTTGGAATAAATGAGTGTCTTGAATCTATGAGTAAAAGCTCATAGAGGGTATCTCACCTGCTATTGAAGTTGTTTAACCTCAACATATTGGCTGTATGAAATCAGCCAATCTTAGCAGGGGTGGTAAGTGTCCTAATCAAGTTATCCATCGAACAAACGTGTATATGGAGGTACAAGAGAACAGAATGACAGAGTGGGTTGAACGGTCTACTTCTGAACTGCAACCAATGTCTGTGTCAGCTTACTGAAAGTGGAGGCTCACGTGGCCCTGCTCCCCCATAGCATCACGGTTTTCTCACCTCAGATACTTTCACTCTTTTGACTTCATCTGCCTCCACCAAACTCTCAGGCAGAGCCCTTCAGATAATAGTTATGTGCTGTGTCTTCCCTCATATTAGTGTTGCTTTCCAGGATTATCTGCTGACACATTATCCACCCATAGTCACAAGATCCACAACTGCAGGACAGTCGACTTTCATCAATTAGAAAAGCGGGTGTTTGGTGAGATGAAGAGGGCTGTGAGCTGAGCAGGATCAGCTGCATAACACTGACAGTTGGATGTTACAGGGGGTAGCTCTAAAATTCTTGTGTCTGGATTCATGCTGCTTACTGTTAGGGCTATTGAAACTCCAAAGGCTGGAAACCAGCTCAAAGGCAAAGGAACCTTCTGCTGGGCTAAAGGAGTTATCCTCATACTTATCCCTTCTGCCTCGGATGATTACTAAAGAGGTTCAGCACATACACATGCATCTCATCCCTTGTCTTAACACCTAGGGAATGGCGGATCCAACATGTCAACTATCCTGATAAGGATGTACAATGTGATTATGCTGGACTTTTGAAGTAAGATGAGAATACAAATGTCTTGTTAAAATCCTGGGTGTGATGCAAAAACACATGGGAGCAGAATTAGACCATTTGGCCCAATGAGTGTGCTCTGCAATTTGATCATGGCTGATAGGTTTCTCAAACCCATTCTCTTGCCTTCTCCCTGGAAACTTTGATTCCCTTACGAATCAAGGACCTATCTATCTCTGATTTAAATACAATTAATGATTTGGCTTCTGCAGCAATGACTTCCACAGATTAATCATCTTCCAGCTGAAGAAATTCCTCATCTCATTTCAAAATTATCATGCCTTCACTCTGAACCTGTTCCCTTTGGACCTAGTCTCTCCAACTAGTGGAAATATCTTCTCTATGTCCATTTTATCCAGGCCTGTCAGTTTCAATCAAAATTCCGCTCCTCACCACCCCCCCAGCCCTGATCCTTCTAAATGCCATTGTGTACACACCCAAAGTCCTCAACTGCTCCTCTTACAACAGGTCCTTCAATCTTTGCATTATCTTTGTGAATGCCCTCTGGATCCTGTCCAAGGCTAGCACATCCTACCTTAGATATGGGGCCCAAAACTGCTCAACATTCCAAATGCAGTCTGAACACAGCTTTGTGTTACGGAGGTTATACATCTCTGCTGTTGCATTTTAGCCCTCTTGAAATGAATGCTAACATTTCATTTGCCTTCCTAACTGCCAACTGAACTTTCATGTTAACCTTAGGAATCCAAGTTCAACAACACTTAAGTCCCTTGGTGCATCAGATTTCTGAAGCCTTGCCCAGCTTAGAAAAATATCTACACCATTGTTATTCCTATCAAAGTGCATAGCCTCACATTTTCTTACATTATATTCACTCTGCCACTTTGCTCACTTCCCCAGCCTATTCCAGGTCCTACCTATGTGAGATAGAAAACATCCACATTGTGATCCTAAGTTAAAGAAAAATAATTAGGCCCATGTTGTATTCAATGAGCGCAGAGAGAGAGAGAGGGAGCGCGAGAGAGAGAGAGGGAGCGAGAGAGAGAGAGAGAGAGGGAGCGAGAGAGAGAGAGGGAGGGAGCGAGAGAGAGAGGGAGGGAGCGAGAGCGACGCACATGAGAGGTGAGAAAGATGTCGGACATAGCTAGGAAGGGTCTGAAATACACTACCCGAAAGTGTGGGGAAGAAATGTTAATTGATGCATTGAAGAGGACATCGGATAATTACTGAAATCTAAACAACAGGCAATGTTTAGAAAACTTGTGGTGACTGGGCTTTAAAGGGAAACTGCTCAGGGAGCTGCTGCAGAAGAGCCTCTTACTGCACGGTAACAATTCTGTGATTCTGTTCAGTCCCTTCAGGTCAGGATGAGCTCTTTCTTGTGCACCTGCCTAGTAGTCTGCTTCATTCAGCTGGCCATGTTAAAAGCACAATCATATGTAGTATGCTATCTAATCTCCAGGGGATTTCCCAGGATGTTGCCAGGAATGGAGGGTTTGAGGCTGGATAGACTGGGACTTCTTTCACTGCAGCATAGGAGATAGAGGTAGCCTTAGAGAGGTTTAAAATCATGAAGCATATAGATAAAGTGAATGGCGGGTATCTTTTCCGTGGGTGTATGATTTTAAGACAAGGCGACATTTTTTTAAGGTGAGAGAAGAAAGATTTATAAAAGAAGTATGTGGCAATTTTAGTTTAAAACAGTGACTCATGTGGAATGAGCTCCCAGAGGAAGTGGTGGATGTGGGTACAGTTGCAATGTTTAAAAGACATTTGGATAAATACACGAATAAGAAATGTTTGGAGGGACATGGGCCAAGCACAGGCAGGTGGGGCTAGTTTAGTTCGGGAACATGGTCGGCATGGATCGGTTGGACCAAAGGTCTGTTTCTCTGCTGTATGGCTATGACTGTAATAAATGCACCAGACTTCAGAAGAAAACAAACAAGCAAAAGCCCACATGGAGCAAAATGTTCCAATACATTCCAAGAACTCTCGCCCTTCTGAGACCTCACTGGGGGCACAGGCTGGGGTCTCATCTCAGCATCACTGTGCAAGTGACAATGTAAAAGTCAGAAAAGCAAAATTTCTGTTGACATACTATATTCATCCCAGCAATGGGTAACAGGGTTGAAGGTTTTCAACTTTTATTTGCTGGTAGAGTTTGTAAAGGCACTGAACAGTGACATATTTTTCAGTCAATATGTCCCTTTGATCAATATTTCCCCACACATTATTACAGTGCACGTTAGCTGACTTGGCCAAATTACGCTGAACTGCAAAACAGAACATTTTGAACAGACAGCGTAAGGACCGTGCTGCAATGAGGGCCACAGAAGTAAATTGGACATAATCCAGGCGTCATCTCATGAACGATAATGCTGTTGCAACTATTTTGCACACTGAAGGCTGGTAATCACGCACCAGACACAATAGAGACTAAAGTACCTGCGTTGCCGATGGATCAAATAGGGAACAATGTTTCATTAATTCCCTTCTCTTTCACTATTGCATTAGTGTTGGAAAAGAAACTGTAAAGTTCCTTCTATTCTGCCTCAACAAATAAAAGGGTACAACAGGGTTATCCACTATACATTTGCTTTTCATCTGCAGAATCTAGGTTCAAGTCCAGCTCTGACAAATGGGTGCAAGTCACTTCTGTTGTTTAGTGTAAAAACTGTAAAAATATTCTCTTGAAATCGGATAGAAAAACAAATGAGAGAGACCTTGAATGATTTATTGGAAAAAATATACACAAAAGAAAAGGAGGCCTAGTGTACATCACGTGACTCTCAAAATCCCAGGAAAAGAAAACTTTAATCCCCATAAATAAATCTTTGTTCTAATGTACATAATTCCAAAAGACCATATAAATATATACAGAAGTCAGTTCTACAGATCCCAAGCAGGGAAGACAAAGGGTATTTTATTGGAACAAATAGATAAGTAGTGTTAGAATAAAAGGAAACAACACCTCTGTGCTCAGATTAAACACATTTCCACTTTCTGAGGCAGATCAATCACAACCTGGGCAAGGACTCCAGTTGGAACGGATAGACCGCACCTGACTGTAGGAATGACAATCTCACTTGGCAATGTACCACACAGGTGATACTCTCACTGCTGGCATTTGTTATAGACTCTCTCAGGAGGCTATACATGTCTCTATACTTTGAGAGTCTCGAAAGCTGCTCTTGCAGGCAAGCGGTCAAACTACCTTTCAGGAAATTATTTCAGCTTACACAAGCCTTAAAGTACTGGAGATTCACTGAAAGTTGTATTAACGAAGGGTGACACACCTACAATAGCATCACTGTGCAATTGACAATAGTCAGCCTGAGGCAAATTTCTGTTGACATATTGTATTCATTCTGGCAAAGGGTAACAGGGTTGAAGATTTGATTTTTATTTTCTAGTGGGGTCTGAAAAGTCATTGAACAGTGACACATTTTCCGGTCACCAAGTCTATTTGATTAATACTTCCTCGCACATCATTACAGCACACCTGAGCTGACTTGACCCAGTGAAACAAACCAGTGAAGGGCACACACATTTCAAATGGACAAATGTAATGAGGGTCCTTGAATCAAATTAACAATAGCAACAGAAGAAAACAGAAAACTGAACACAATCCAGGAGACATTTTATCAGCAACAATGCTGCTGCTGCCATTTCACACTGCGAAGGTGATAACTTGTTAATGGTCTAGAAATTAGGTTGTATCAAATGAATACCTAAGGATTCAAGATGACAACCAACATCCCTACACTCACCCCATGTTAGAATTTTCCATGCACACCCTTTTGGTTAGATTCCCCTGGAGCAAGCCAGAGTGTATGACCCAAGCAGATATCAGGCCCTTTGCATATACAAATCAGGTGCCAAAATGACATTGATCTCATGACCAGTTTCTTCAGGCGTGTAGCAGGGCTCCATTGGAGAGGCAAGATTTAACTCACTATACGTATCTACTGGGGAGCTCTCATTAAATCTCAGGCCACCACGTCCAGTCCTGGTCTCCCTTGCTGCCATCAAGCTTGCTGATGTTCGCAGACCCTCCTCCTCAGCTGTACTAACGTCAGCCGATTTGCCTTGGTCCTACTACCAAGCTCAGCCATTGCATGCAATTCAGATACGGCCAGTTTCCAGGTCTCAATAAAAGACTTGCCAGAAGGCAGTGTCTTGGTGAAACTCACTGCCCATCAACAGTACTCTTTGTACTGAGGACAAACTGTCCAACCTCAGCCTCTCCACAGGTGGGCAGGTACCAAAGAAGATCGTCCTTTCAGAAATGGGACGTTACAATGGCTTTTAATGAGCTGCATGCAGCTCACATCAGAGCTCATAGTGGTTTTTCCATTCCAGTCAGGAATCTGAAATTCAGTGTGATCTGTGGTGCTCTCGAAGCTCCCACTCTGGGCAGTATTAAAAGTGGGTAATCAAACACTGCTGCAGATTAATTCTCAAACACTTCTGAACAATTAATTATCAGTTATTCTTAGATAGTGTTATCTTGCTGTGCATATTACTGTGACCACCTTTCAAATGAAAAAAATCTGATTATGAGCATCTGAGATCAGCCCGAGGGGCTATGTAAATGCAAGCATTTCTGATTCATAAAATAACTTGCCCTTTTATTCAAATTAAAATTGTGGAGTTGCCTCTGATGAGAGGTCAACAGTCACATTACTGGCAAATTTTGGAACATCAGGTTCCATTTTGGGTACTCTCAATCTGTTTGCAAAGACCACCAAATGTCAGTTTAACACTGTGTGTACTGACCATACCCTGGCAATTGAGAATATCCAAGTGCAAGTGTTACAATTTCACACGTGATTCTTGTGGCTGTTTAATTTCTGGTTGTCATTAAATCTGCCCTACACTATAAACAGAGCAATTGCAGTAATTTTAAGAATGGGTACAATTATACAAAGGAAATAGCTCAATAAAAATACAACTGGGGGAGGATTAAAAAATGCTTGATCCGAATGTTGTACAGAAGCACTTTCACCTTTGCTCTCTTCTTCCCACCTATTTCTATTTTGTCTCTTGGAAATTTCCAAGAGTCACACAATAAAACTGCAAGCTTGTACCACATGCTATGTAAACTCCACTCCTAATCACTGCAATTTAGTACTTCAGCTACTGAAGAAAATGTAATCACAAACATATTTCAACTCAGCCTAAATTTGACTCAATGTCTGAAACACCTACACGTGTTAATCTTTGGGGAAACTGAACTACCTACACTACCTGTTTGCGCAAAGCTGTTTGTATTGTTTGAAAATAAAACTGGAACTTTGCCTACAAGAACAATGTAATCTTTCTCCAAAGCACCTTGCAAACCCTTTGGTTCAAACATTGCAGACTTCAGCCAAATTCTCTTTATCTACAGTTTTAATTTCAGACAAGACCACATTAAGATTTCCATTTTCCCCACTCTTCAGGTTAGTTACTTCTTTAGCTATTTATCTTCAACTCACTAATCTTTCTGTTCATTCCTTGACAGTTTTCAGCCAAAGTTTGTCCATGTGCTTTTTTAAAGAAATATTTACTACACATCTTCCCCTTCCTTTTCTGATCTTGTTAATATGCTCGTCAAGCTCTGACTTAACAGGTTTACACATGGCTCTGGTATTTGGAAGCTTCACCTGCATTTTTCTCCTTTCTGGAGCTGACTGAACTGTTGTGTGCATCCAACATTTTCAGATTTCCCGCATCCATAGCATTTCACTTTTCCTCCATCTATCTCACAAATACTTAGTGTTGTTTAAGAATCAAAGCCAAAAAGCTCCCCTTCCCACTGGCCTGCTGAAGAGGCAATCTCATGATTGTTGGACTACAGGGTGACAAGCTCTGAAGGCTGCACTGGACTTTAAAATCATTACTCATCGTCATTCTGAACTTTTGTTCAATTCACTTAGAGATAAAATTCTGCAGTTCCTTCAAGAAATTGACAGATTGGATTGAATCCAATATGACAGGTTGCAGAAGGCATTTAGAAACTGCACAGTCTACAGTCTACAGACAAATTAGTCTAATTTCACTCAGAGATGTAATCAAAAGAGAAAAACATAATTAGTTTTGTGACAGCAATGCTCAAATTATATGGGGAAGGTGAAGTTAAAGGGCCTTGTAACTTTATTGGATTATCATCTAACTCCTGATCATCTAAAGTCACATTTGGCAACGTTACAGCTAGAAGTAATTTAATTGAAAAGTACTTGCTTGCATGTAATTAAAAAAATTACACAATTTCAGGCTGCAGTGAAGTCCTTTTCAACTCATGAAATATTTTTAAAATGACAATGCAATAATGCAGGCAAATGAGGCATTCAATTTGTACACAAGGTCCCTACAAGCTACAAGGAACTAAAACACCCAGAAAATGTGCCCTAAGTCATGTTGGTTGAGGGTTTAAAAACATTATTAAAAAACAAAAGCACTGATAAATTTGATTCAAACAATTAAATAAGTTGTAATTAAAAGTTAACGTAAATCTGTACATTCATTAAATTTACAACCTAGTGCATTAAACAAACATTTCCCCAAAAAAAGCTTCATGATAGTCAATGGATAAACCAAAATATTATAGTATGGAATTCACCAGCCTCCAGCTTCACAGGAAGACAATGACTAGAATTAGAATTAAAAGCCCTTACCATCATAATCTTCTACTAGATTGTTTCAAAGCCTTACTGTTTAACAATATTTATTGTCGTTAGGTCATTCAGCAACTGACTACAATTACTGTCACCAGCATCAAATTTTAGGGGTTATTTCTAAAGATTTCTAATCTGTATTTCAGCATGATGTACAATCACTTACTGAGCAGAAGCTGTTAATGTTTTAGACTTTCCACCTCTTCCTGCCCCATTTGTTTACACTCTCCTTTCCACTACCAGCTCCTTCTCACTAGAGTTTTGGAGGAAATAGAAAGCAATTCACTTCTACTTTTGTGTTTTACGGTTCTACATAGAAATGTCAAATTATACACCATAGCGTCTGAAACCTTCAGGTTAATGGCTGACACTTGAATGAAATCAATATATTTGTGCAGACACACAAACATGACAACTATAAAGTGCATCCTCTGATAAGTCAACACAGGGCTTTTGGTCTTATGGCCACTACACACACAATCCCATCAAACTGTTTAGAGGGGCTGCATGAGCTAATTTCAGTAACTTGTAAACTGAAGGGACTCAATGATTGCAGAATTCAATTGGAGACTAGCAGTCTAAAGTAGTTGCCCTCCCCTGGATTACATTATCATTTGGGCTGCTTTTAATCTGGGTGTGTTGAAGACCTAAGAATTATGCCAGCAGAACATTTGCACTGTGTATCTTTGAAAGATAAATGGAGCCATATAGTTTCAAAAAAAAGGCAGTGGGGATGAGCTTTGGGCAATGGTTTCTACCAACGTGTACATTTTACAGTCAGAATCATCAGTTTTTCCTGAATGTTCCTCCTGCACTCTGTGCCAAAGTCTGTTTGGGTCATTCTAAAAGCACACAGAACCAACTGTGTGCGCTTAGTGAGTCAGGCAGGAGGTGAACTACCTGTTTACAACTGAAGGACAGGGTCATTTGAACTCGTGGTGACAGAAAACCCCATCGATATTCCCAGTCCTCATTCAATACAAAAAGGAGAATCTCCAATGTCACAATGAACTTGTCTACCCAGGCCAGGAAGCAAGATCAAAATCCATGTTAGATTGCTGGTTGAATCTACGATGATCTACTCTCCTGGGGAACACCATTGAGAGACACTGTGCTACCATGTCTGAACTTCGTGGGTTGTAAGCTCAAGTGTGGCATGCTGACACTCCAAATTGCGCAAATCAAACAATCCAACCGTTGTCACCTGGGGCCAATCATGGTTCTGTTATTTCAGGATGACAAAGAACAAAAGCTCAATCTATATTACATTTGTAAAAGTACTTGCCTTTAACAAAAAGGGCTGATTAGTGCCAAATGACTTGCTGCCACAACCGAGGCTCCGCACTCTAGTACAGAGTCCAAATGGTCAACCTTTATAAACGAACCAGAGGAGTATTTGACAAGAGTATTGCAGTTAAGCCCAACGACCCAGAGAGGCGCTTCTGAGGAGGACCCACCTGCTAGAACTTGGGATTGGAATTGCGGTCTGATTTCAGTTTTGCTAGCACAGAGTCACTGCAGTGGTGTCACTCTCCTAACCGATAGTGGTCAATTTAGCACAGAGCAGAAATCGAACATTCTGGTCCTTCTTATATTAGTTGCATGCTAGTACCGTCAACTGAAAAATCTACAGTGATCCAATTTGGGAACACCGGAATAAGTCGTTAAACATGTACCTCGGAAAAAAGAGACTTTGAAGCCAGGCAGAATAACAATTTTTTTGAATAATTTTATCACACACTGACATCAGGTGTAACACCACCGTACACACAGAGAGGGAACTATTTTGACATGGTCAGCTAACAGGTCGGAATAACAGCATCCTGCCCAATAGCAGGACAGAGGTCTCGATCCAGACCCATATGGTGTACCACTAGATCTGCCTTAGAAATCAGAAATCAACTGTTTCAGGATTCAATTTTAGTTATCGCAGCCCCTGTCATTCACCTTATCAGAAAACTGTTGGAGGTCTCACAACAACAGAGCAGCAGTATTGTGTAGTGTCTCTGTTTGTGTCCCAGTTAGAGCTTTCCCCACGACTCTGGAGACGGGAATTGGTCCACGTCTCCCATCTCATTGAAGGTTTGCTCTCCCAATGTAAATGTGAGCTTGTACCGTAACCGGACTTTCTCCTGCAAAGAGAGTGATGCTGCATTTCAGTCTTTCGCTTATTAAACGTACAAACAAGAACATTTTCCTAAAGAAACAAATTCTCTCTTAACAATGGGCGGTGCAATATCATGAGCCCTATTAAAAAGAAAAATTTTAAAAAACCCTATCTCCATCTCATGGAGTGGAGTATAAAACATCTTGAGCCAGAACGGGACTGCTCTTGGGTTCCTGTAATTTTCCATGTGTAGGTCTCACCTTTGTTTCTATGGCAAGCCATTAAAAAAGGGCCAGGAACATCAACACAGGGCCTGAAGGTTCAGAGAAAGGAGGACCTTGTATTCTTTTATTTGCCTTGTTCACTGACTGAGGCATCTGAGCAGTTTGTCTTCCTGCTACATCGAATTTGCAGTAAGCAACAGGCCATTGAATCTAACTGGTTTGTGTTAGTGTCTAAGATCCATAGGAACTTTCTCCAAGTTTATCTGCATGTTCTATCACTACCTTCCCTTTAACTTATTCATCTAGGCGTCCTTTAAGTACGCCTATTTTAATAATTCCAAAAACAGCAAATTCCACATGCTAACCACTCTCTTAATAAATTAGTTGCACCTCAATTTCCTATTGGATTTATTCATTGTGGTCTGCCCCAGGACATGTCCTCTGTTCATTTTCCACACTTTGAGGCCTTAAGCATTACTCCATCTGTTCTCTCAAGAGAACCCATTTTCAACTTCAAAAGGCATTAGAACTCTAGGAAGAAAATGCACTAGGACCTTTTCTATTGCCTTCCTCATGGGCTCGTCTCTGAACACGTCCTCTACAAAAAGGGTCTGCTGTCTATGAGCAACAATTGTCCCTAAGCATTCTATTCCTTCTGCTGCTATCACCACAAAGTTGGTGGCTTTGCCATTGTGTGTGGTTCATAATCTTGAGCATGGGAGACACTCCTAAGCTTAGAGACACAGTCTCAAATAGGCGGGAATGATCATCCCAAGGTTTCAAATGACTCTTTCTCCTGACGATTCATTTGTAACTTTCTTATAATAAATGGTCCCTATTACTGAGCTCCTTCCATAAGGCATCAGAAAATACTTCCTTGAACTGAGCAAGAGATGACGTACATGCACATCAAGACTGATCATACAATGCTGTTCTGTACAATAACAGTGAACATGAGTAACCATTTAGCCAAAGTAAAAACATTGCTGACTGCTTTGTATGAGCAGTGATGACACAAAGTTAGAGGGTATAAGTTGTTACTCTGCCAGAACTATTTGGCCCAACTATTAGTGTGTTAACACGTGCACAGTAATGAAAAGAACACTCACCTTCTGTGGATTTGCTAGCAGTAGGACTTGTGTAATTGCAGAAGGCTGAATTATGGGATTAAATGCTGGCAGCTCAGTGCCAGAGGGAGGCTGCAGCTTCACCTTCATGACCTGCAAAATAAGGCAATCAAAGATTTACACAAGCAGTTGATCAGCTAGAGAGTGAGCGACAGTGGGCATGAGCAGGCAAGAACACAGGTGAGCGACAGCACACAAGCGGATAAGAGACAGAAACAAACAATTTCTGCTGGTAGGAGAGCCTAGTGGAATGGGACATAACACAACCTGAAGCTTGGCTGTTTTAGGAGTGATGTCAGGAAACACGTTTCTTCACAAAAAGGGCAGTGGAAATTCGCAACATTCTCCTTCAAAATGAGGCCAGGGAATTAAAGTTTTCAAAACCAGACTGACAGATTTTCGTCATCAAGTATATTAACGAACATAATTCTATCGACTGGTATTGTTATAAAGATAACAGGTATACTCTTAAGCACAGCAATTTATAAAGCAACCCAACACTTATTTTCTAAAAAGGCTTTACATTGCTCCTGCTCTCCAAACCGGTCAGTCAGTGACCCTATTCCTAAAGGCCCCTCTGACTTCAGAAGAAGAAAATGAAACTGAAGAAAGCTTACACTCTGCTGTCCCAAGGCAGCTGATCCCAGGACTTTGAAGGCAATCTTTAGGGCGGTGGTGACTGCAACGCCCTACCAGGAACTTTTTGGAAACTAATGACTTTAGGGGATAGGAACATGGTGCATTGAAGAGATAATCAGTCGTGACCTATTAGAGTGGGGCAGACTCAATGGCCTGATTGGCCTAGCTCCTGCATCTACGCTTTTCACAGCAAGAAAAATGAAGCCCATACATTGAAGATAAGAAATGGCTCACCAGGCCCCAAAAAAAGGAAAGAAATTCAAAGATCTCATGCAATTGAAACCGTATCAATCACTATGGTCTTAATATCTATTGGTTTTTAATATTCCTTTTTGTTTTAAAGAAAAAGAAACTCTTTGCACGTCCACAAAGATTCCAGATTAGTAGTACTGATATTGAAGACTTCCAAGTATATCCTAGTGGCACTGAGGTCAGTAATCATATTATTACAAAACAGAAAAGCTGGAAACAAACTGCATACGGCAATTTCATGCAGCAGTTCAAGATTGTTTACACATAAAATCAGAGATGGGTTGCAGCACAGAACATAAAGAACTAGGAGCAGGAGTAGGCAATCCAGCCTCTTGACCCTGCTCTGCCATTTAATATGACTGTGGCTGATCTCAACAAGACCTCAACACCACTTTCCTGCCCACTCCCACTCCCCATAACTGTTCATACAGTAATAACTATGAATCTCCCTCTTTCCTCCTTAAATTTACTCAGAGTCCTAGCATGTGCCTCACTCTAGGGTTGTGGCTTCCACAACTTCATCACCCTTTGCAAGAAGTAATTCCTCTTCATCTGTGTTAAATGTGCTAGACCTTGATCTTAAACCATGACCTCTCATTTTAGATTGCCCAACAAGGAGGAACATCTGCTCCATATTTACTTTGTCAATCCCCTGTAATATTTTACATACCTCAATTGGATTTCCTCTCATCCTTCTAAACTCTAGACAGTACAGGCCTAAACTGCTCAATCTCTATTCATAGGACAAACCCCACCTCTCTGGAATCCACCTAGTGAACCTCCTTCAAACTGCTTCCAAGGCATCTACATCTTTCTTCAGGTAAAGGAACCAAAACAGGCACAATACTCCTAGTGCAGCCTCACTAATGCCTTGTACAGTTGCAGCAATGCTGCTATAGTTTTTTACTCTATTCCTTTAGCAATGAATTTCAAAAATCCATTTGCCTACAGCATCTACATACCAGTTTTCTGCAATTCAGCACAGTAAGAGGCTAGTCAACCTGTTACACAAGCACCAGCTATCCAATGAGATTTATGACTTAGTGTAATTAATTCTCTTGCTTTTCCCCCTATAACACTGAACATTACTTGAATGAAAACAATAATCTAACGCCCTCTTGAATGCCTCAATTAAACCTGCCTCCAGCATACTTCCAAAAAACCTCATTTGAAAAAGTTACCTTTCACAACACATTAGCCAAGTCTACAAATCATTTTAAATGTGTATTCTTGTTCTTGTTCATTGAGAGGAACAGTTTATCCCTCTCCAATGTATTCACATCTTTCCTACGAAGTGGCAACCAGAACTTCACACAATGCTGTGGCTAAGAGTTATCACCTATCTTATACAAGCTTGCTCTTATACTCCATGCCTCTCAGGCCTCTATTAATAAAGTCCAATAAATTTTGTGCGGCGGCAATGGCTCAGTGGTATTATCGCTGGAACATTAATCCAAAGACCCAGGTAATGTTCTGGGGACCTGAGTTCGAATCCCATTATGGCAGCTGGTGGAATTTGAATTTGATAAATATCTGAAATTAGGAGTCTAATGACCATGAATCCATTGCCGATTGTCAGGAAAACCCATCTGGCTTATTAATGTCGTCTAGGGAAGGAAAATGCTGGCCTACCTGTGACTCCAGACCCACAGCAATGTGGTTGACTCTTAACTGCCCTCTGGGCAATTAGGGAGAGGCAATAAATGCTGGCTTAGCCAGCGATGCCCTCATCCTGAGAGCAAGTAAAGAAAAAAAAGTCCAGAACATGCCTCTCTCCACCAGCTGCTATCTTCAATGATCAATGCACATATGAACTACAGCCCTTAAGTATTTATTCCCTTGTTCTATATTTTTTCCCCCACATTCTTCCTACCAAAATTCATAACCTCATCTCTCCACATTGAACTACCTCTCTATTGCCGACTCTGCCAACTTGACTACGTTCTTTTTGAGCTCTGCACTGTCCTCCTCAGTTTACAAGGTTTCCAACTTTGATATAACTCTCAAACTTTAAGACTGCCTTCTGCTCACCAAGATCTAGATGAGTAACAAAAACAAGGGTAGTAATACTTAGATAATACAAAATGGAGCTGGAGGAACACAGCAGGCCAGGCAGCATCAGAGGAGCAGGAAAGCTGACGTTTCGGGTCAGGTCCCTTCTTCAAGTTCTGAAGAAGGGTCCCGACCCGATCAGCTTTCCTGCTCCTCTGATGCTGCCTGGCCTGCTGTGTTCCTCCAGCTCCACATTGTGTTACCCTGACTCCAGCAGGTGCAGTTCTTGTTATGGTGACAATACTTAACTCAGCAGAAGTCTACTACAAAACCCTCCTCCAGCCTGGAAAATACTATCGACCATTAGTTTCCTGTAACTCAGCCTACTTGGTATCCATGTTGATTCTGTCCCTTTTATTTCATGAGCTACAATTTATCTCAAGTCTGTTCTGTGCCATAGTACCGAGTACCTTTTGAAGTCCATATACACCCTTCAGCAGCATTACACTCACTGTCCCTTTCTCTTTAAAAATAACATCAGCAGATTAACCAAACATTATTTTCTCATTTAGAAATTCATGCCGGGTCTTCAAGTCAACCCAGTTATTTTCCAAGTGATGACTAATTCTATTCTGACTAATTGTTTTTAGAAGCTTCCCCATCTCCTAAACTAATCCTGACTGGCCTGTACTTATCGGGATTATTTTCACAACTTGTTTTTGTACAAGGGCATAACATCTGCAGGTCTCCAGTCTTTTATCACCTGTCTTGAGGTTACTGTGGACAAAGATTACAGTCAATGCCCCTGTAATTTCCAATCTCACTTCCTTTAATACATCTTGTCTGGGTGCCTTGTCAACACTAAACACCTACAGTCTACCCAATACTTCTTATAATTTTGAACCCTTCTAATGATCAAGTTTCGTCCTCTCTCACCATGGCCTAGGTAACAGCTAATTTCTTTGTAAAGACAGATGCAAAAGTATTAATTCCAACATTTCAGTAATGTCTCTTGCCCTTGGTCTTATACAATGCAATTGCAGCCTTTTATGTTCTCTAGCCAAACCAATTCTTTGAACCCTCAGACACTTTTCTCCAGGACTGCAATACTCTCCTTAACCAATACCACCACCCCTTCTTTTTTTCCATTTTTTTTGTAAACAGCTGCCCCCAGAAATATTCAGCATTCAGCCCCCTGCCCTTCCTTGAGCCAGGTCTCTTACTCACCACAATATTGCATCAAATTTCCATGTGGCAAGCTGTGTCTGTAACTCCCCAATCTGATTTACTGGACTTCACGCATTCACAGTAACCTGGGTTGAGCTTCATACTTCCTTCCTTACTCCATCTTCATCTAATGATGTTCCATTCAAAAAACAAATGTTATCTGCTTCTCCAAATATTTTGTGCACTCCGGTATTCGTCTCTAATATTCCCTCTCGGTTCAGGCCGCTATTGAGCTAAAGTCACAGAATTCCTACAGTGTGGAAGCAAGCCATTTGGCCTATTGAGTCTACATTGATCATCCAAAGGGCATCCCACCCAAATCCACCACCCCAAACCTATCCTTTCCTATCCGTGCATTTCCCATGGCTAACCCACCTAACCTACACACCCCGGACACTACGGGCAATTTAGCACGGTTAATCCACCTAACCTGCGTATCTTTGGACATCTGGAGGAAACTGGAGCACCCGGAGGAAACTCACACAGACACAAGGAGAATGTGCAAACTCCGCACAGACAGTCAGCCGAGGGTAGAATTGAACTCAGGCACTTAGCGCTGTGGGACAGCAGTACTAAACACTGAGACACTGTGCTTCCCAACAGCAGTGTCTGACAGTCAAGATGCATGCTCAGATTCTTGATCTACAATGAAGTGTCCATTGATTGTTCGAAATGATCGAATTAGACCCACAGGGTAAAAGGAAGGGTCAGGATGAATTACAGGTGACAGTGTAATCAAGGTTAATGCTTGCAAACAAGGAAGTTCTCTGGTGAAACTGGTAGTGTCTTTGCCTTTGAACCTGAAGCACCTGGTTGAAACTCTCTTTCGGATTTAACGATCATGGGAGGTGCATTCACAGTGCGGCCAAACAAGTTGATTATTGATTTGTAAATCCTTCTAATACAGTGGTAAGAACAGGAGGGTCTCCTGGTCGCTATACTCAATAAGAGCTGCAACCCTCAACCTCTAGCCTCTGGACTGAGGCCAATGAACCATTCTTGGGTAAAGAAAACAACCCATCAAAATAGACTGAAGTGTGTGTGTGGTCTGCTTCCTGCATTTCTAAATTGATTAAGAATGAACTAAAACAAGTTTATTATTGGCAGCTGCAGCCAGTGACCGTACAAAAGTACTCGTGCACTTTTTTAAAAAAGATCCAGCAATTTCTACGACAGCTTTGAAATAAAGGCCTGGTTTTACACAGATCCACCACTGCTGGCCTTGAAAGTCATGATTGTGTGTTTTTTTTCTCCTGCTGTCATGTCTTCTACCTCACTAAGGCAGGATGACCTGCCTCTAGCTGCTGATGGTCAAAGGGCTCCAATTTACTCAGACACATGGGATGCTCAGTATCTGTGCTGCAGATGGTAAATTATCAACGGAAGCAGAAAGCTGGAAGGCACTCCCATTTTTTCTGGTAGGGAAAAGATTCTGACCAAACAGCTGTATGCTTTTAGGGGACGCACTGACATAGAGGTAATATCACTTAAGTATTAATGCACAGCCCCATACTAATAATCTGGGAACAACTTTAGGTACTGCAAAACAGAAACTCAGCAGGTCTGGTAGCATTTGTGGAGAAAGAAACAGAGTTACATGTTTCAAGCCCAATATGTCTCCCCAAAGAGTCACATTTGACTCCAAAAACATCAACTGCAGTTCCCTCTCCACTAATGCCGCTCGACCTGCTCAGTTTCTCCAGTGCATTTTGTTTTTGATGTCCTAGGAATACTGGTTCAAATCCTACCACAGCAGCTGGTGGAAATTCAATTCAATCGACAAATCCAGAATTCCTCTCGGAAATGTGGACCATGAAATGTTGCCCTCTGAAATGGCCAAGCAAGCCATTCAGCTCAAGGACAATTAAGGAGGACAACCAATGCTTGCCGTGCCAGCAATACCCTCATCCCACGAAAGAGTAATAAAAAGTGAAAGTGAGCTACATAATCAGAGGCATCCCAAATTCAGTTCCTGATGTATGCTGCCAGCTGAAGTGGCAGAAACAGTATTACATTTAAGTCTTAGAGGCCCTGGGCTGAAGAGCAAGGGAAAATATGAGCATGCATCCCACTTCTGATCACTGTTTAAAGAAGCCCGATGGAAAATGAGGACTGTGCAAATATGACTTATGATGGCCATTCACAGTACAGTAGCAAATTTCAAGATGTTGGATGAGGCACAAAGCATTTGTGAGAGTATTAGCAAACTAGTGCCAAGGAATACGTGCCTGACACAGAGTTGGTGCAATCAGGGGAGACGTATTTGCATCTTTTTTTAAAAAAATTCAATATTGCAAAATGACACAACTTGCACAAGGAATTTGGCAAGGAGCTAATATAAAGAAGGACCCTGGGGTCCACTGTACCTTAGGAACAGCAGCTTGAAATCTTATATTTTTCACTGGTTGTGGTGCCGTACTGATCATGGAAGTAACAACAACCAGAACATCTGGCTGTCCTGGTGGAGGGTCCTTCGCAAAATGAAACAGAACTCGAAAACTATTCTTATCATATACAGTGACTGGCAGGATGCTACCTGTGTGGCAGAAAGGGAGAAGAAAGTCAAGTGAAATTTATTGATCATTAAATGCTGCAGCAGTAATTTCACACACCTGCCATTCTCCGTTCAGTGAGCAACTCAGTAACGCCATGCACTTACCATCTATCCATCCCTGCCATCTAATCCAGCACCAAACACATGTGGGTCAGGGACTGGTTCCCTCCCTTCATCTTGTGCCATCATGCAGGGGGAGAAATGGCCTAATGGAATTATTGCTGGACTGCTATTCCAGAGACCAAGGCTCGAATCCCACCACAGCAGATGGTGGAATTTGAATTCAGTGAACAAGGAAAAATAAAAATCTGGAATTAAGAGTCTAATGATGACCACAAATCTAATGTCGACTGCCGGAGAAAAACATTCTGGATCACTAATGTCCTTTGGGGGAGGAAGCTGCCATCCTTACCCGGTTGGGCCAACAAGTGACTCCAGACCCACAATTTGGTTGGCTCTGGCCTATAAGGGATCAGCAATAAATGCTGGCCTACAGTGAATGAATTGAAAGAACGACATGTGAATGAGGGAGATCCAATGAAGGCTGGTGCATGAGGTTGTCTGCCAATGGTGGAAGCTAGATGTCGGCTCTACTACTATCTCAGTGTGGTATAAAAGCCTAATCCTCACAGTCAAAAAAGGGACTAGGTGGCTGGGAAACCTACTAGCATCGAGAGAACTGAACTCCTGAGTGAGGTCTTCCCCCATCCCACCACCAAGACATACACAAACAACAAAGCAGCCTTCAGAGCGCTTCACCTTTGTGGTACTTAATACAAAATGCAGTTACGCCAGTTCATGAAATTACCACCAAAAAAGTCTTTGTGAATTGGACACTCCCAACCCAAGACATTTCATAATCCCAGAATCATACAACACCGGTGGTTTTCAGGCTTCTGCATTAGCATTGGCTCTTCAAAAGAGCTATTTAATTGATGCACTTCCCCCTGCCACATTGCCCTGATCAATGTTCCATTTCAAGTATAATCTTGAAAGTTGTTGCTGAATTGGTTTCCACAACTTTTTGGGCACTGCATTCCAGAATACAGCTTGAATGTAAAAAACAAAGTTGTGCCCTCCCTCTACCAATTATTTTAAACCCATGTCCACTGCGAATTGACACTCCCACCAGTGGGAGGAGTTTGGTCAGAATTCCCTTTTCGCTTCTCTACCATAAAAAGGAGAAAAACTGCAGCCTCCCCATCTAGGTGAAGAACAAGAGAAACACATCACATACAAATTAATACTCACTTGGTTTAATTGATTCTAGAGGTACTAAAACATTAGTGAGGGAAATTTCCTGCTGAGGCATGGGCGAGGTTTTGAGGCCTCCTTGTGCATTGTGCTGCATCCCAGGCTGCCCTATGCAAGGTGCAGTAGAAGCTGTGGGAACAGTAGAGCTGCCTGCAAACACAGCAGGCTGATCACGTTGCAGGGCAAGGCCTGAAGAAACAGCTGTGCTTAAAACTGGCGAGATGCTCTTGCTTGAAGCAGGATAAAGTGGCGATGTGCCCAAGGCAACTGCAGTGCTAGCATTCAATTTGTTCTGGAGATCTCGAAGGGTTTGCCTTTGCTGTGGAACTGACCTATCGATAAAGCAATGTATAACAGAAAGAAAATGTTATAGCTGGATACTGTGGCCTTTTGCCTACCTCAGATCAAAACACTTGTTTTATAATCATTCAACTTTAAGGAGGGTGGAACATTAAGTTAAAAATTTTCAACTTGCACCCATCAGGACTGACACTCAAGAAACCAAAAAGAATGCCAGTTGGATTTGCAGCGAGTTTCATTTGCATGCCCTAGGAGCTACACACATTCACGCAGAGGGTTCTACTTTGTGAGGACAAAGAGTTTGTATATACTTTCTACCATTTTTTTTAAGCAAAGAAGTGTTATGGTGACAACAAATTCTTGCTGCATTCTGCACGTGAATGCCCTGACCAATCTGCTGACAGGCCTGATCTGAGATTAATCCATAAATGGCTCCTGCTGCATCCCCATGCCAACCCTCAATTATCACCCTCTTCTCAGATTCTATAAATTTGTGTTCCCCGCAAAGTTTGGTTTCTTGCATCCCAGTCCTGATAACTACGAAGCAAAAAAACTTCAACTTTCTTCTCTTTCCAGTAACATTTAAATTAATGCTACCAAGTTTACAGTTAACCTCACGCTGCTTTGTGTCGTCTTCGAACTGTGAGAACTTTGTTCTACTAAAAGTTGTAATCTTTTAAGTTTTGTTTTGAAAGTTTGTATACCGTATGACTGTGCTTAATCCCAGAATAGAACCACTGGCAACTCAGTACCATAACTAATGGCTCTGGGCCAGAGGTGGGAACAATCGGACGAGTTACAGTGCCAACGTCGGCTCAAAATGCTGTTTTAATTCCATTGCCCTCAGTCGCTTACCACTTGACCTGTTGAGATCCTGGAGGCAATGACTGCTGAAGGAGGGTTTTCCCCAACATATCCAAGTCATCCAAGGCTTTGTTCCCAGAGGTTGCAGGCACACAGGCAGGGGCAGGATTTTGCTGGCCAGCTGTCAAAGCTGCTGGCTTCAACAACTCAGAAGGCAATGTGCTGGATTCTGCTGAGGTTATGGGGCCACTCAGCTCTTCAGAATCAGAGGACTAGTGGGGGAGGAGTGGGAATAAATAAAACATTTGATTTTATCATGGAAAATGAGTACGTCTTTTATATATTACAAAAACAAAAAATATAGGAAGTACTGACAAAGGTTCAAAAACAATTCACAATAATTATCCTAGAATTGAGAGGTTAGCACCATCAGGCAAGGTTAGAAAGGCTGGGGCACATTTCTTTAGGAGAGGGAAGAGAAGACAGAGAGGAGACTACTCAAAGTCTTGAAATTTACGATGGAGTTTATGAGAAGAGATGGTGAGGAGATGCTGTCACTTGTGGCCAAGTCCAAAGCTAGAGGCATTAACTGGAACTCAGATAAACTTCCCTTATCCAGAAAGCAGAACTTGGAGCAACTGAGATAACTTACACAGACACCTAAGGGGGAAGCTGGATTAAGTAAGTGAGGGAGGTAGATGTAAAGGGTCATGCTGATAGAGTAAAATTAAGCACATCGAGGCAGGACTTGTGTGATGTATAAACATCAGCATAGATGAGACCTGCCATAAATTCAAAGTAATTTATGTACTTCACAGCAAAATCTGCTGTACAGCATGCATGCCAAAAATCATTATCTTATTAATCTTTTTTTTTAAAACCACTAACTGTTAAAGTTTAAGCCAAAGTAAATTTGGTTTGGCAACTGAAACTACAATTTTTAAATATATAAATATTGAAAAGAACCTTCCTAAAAATAATTACCTATTTTCTTTATTTTCAAGTTTAATGAAGAACAGAAGTGCACATTCAGGGAGGGATGTCTGTTCTTCTTTCCATGCTTCAGGCAGACAAAGCACATGCTCCTGTTTGTTTTATGACCAGGTTTCTTGGAACAGATCACCAGAGGCTGTAGCTTGAGGGATACCCCTCCACATCATGCATGGCTGACCAGGAGACTTCCACACTCCACCTGCCCACTGGAGGGCATATTGGAAGGATTAACATGTTGATGCCCAGCCAAATGGCTCTGTATTAAATGCATCTCCCATGGTGGTCAAGGTCTGGAGGTGAACTTCAACATGAGGGCTCTGGCTGAAACAGGGGGATGCTAACCACTGTGTCATTAGGTCTCCTGTAACGAAGATTAATCATTCCTAATACTCTGAAAGTTAACCTTCTTGTAATGCATTGAACTTGGGGAGCAGGAACCTTTTGTACAGTAGTGAAGACAGATTTTTCCAACACAAGTTTACTTTTCAGTAATCGGTTTACAGATTTAGGCTTATCACGGTAGATAATTACTTGTTTCCATTCAGCGAATAAACATTATTCAGAACCATCATTCTGAAAGGTTATTTTCCTTTACCTTCAGAAGGCAAGTTGCTTCCACTTGTTTCTTTAGTTGAAGGGTCAATGACGAGAGGGCACAATTTTAAGGTGAAGGCCGAAAGGGAATTTGAGGAAAATTTATTTCACCAAGGTGGCAGGAGCCTGGAATGCTCTGGGAGGGCAATACAGGTGGGAAGACTCAAGTTTTGTAAAGTGCAAAATTCAGCACTCGAAATGTCACAATAGCCAGTGGTAGCCTTTCTTGGTGCACACTGGGCCAAAGAGCCTCTTCTTTACTGTATGACGACGACTCCATAAAATGTTTTCATGGTAAGTTCAATGTTACATCAAAGACGATATCAAGATCCATATCTTGTACTTTGTTACCTGAAATGTATTCCAGTTACTTGATTCAGCAGACTGTGATGAAGGTGCTGCATTAGGACCTAGATCATTCAGCCCTACAAATGTGAATGAGAGGAGAGAATTATAGCAGAAGATTCTAACATAGCAATACATTTCAGGGATGAGATGTTCCCTGCAGGTTTATTGTCTATATCTGCCTCCATGGCAACTGTAAACTGTTTCAGCCAAAAGACCAAGCAGAGACAGTTTTCAGCTGAGGTCTTATTAACCAGTTTCTAAATTGACAAATCCACAAATGGTAAGTTCCTTCAAATGTCCTACTAATTTTCAGCAACCAGCTCACCACCAGACTTGGAAAATAACCAAACTTTCACAACTAGGACAAATGAAAGTTTGAAAAGGAAAGATACTCTAGTAGCTCAAAGCCATGGACTTTTTGAAAGGGAGCTGAGCAGCTGGAACTACTGAACTTGAACATCCAACTATTTCACTAAAGTTCAAACTTTCTTACAACAATGCAGTAGTGATTGAACACTAATGCATGGCATCTTGGGCAATGTAAACTCTCTAGAATCAAGCCAAACCCATACACCACACCAGTAAAAAAAGCAATTTGCATTTACATAGCACGATTAGCTGTAAAAGACATTCCAAAAGTGCATAACTAAATAAAATCTGAACACCATATACAAGACAAGGTACTGAAAGTTTAGGGTCGAGGCAGCTAAGAACATGATCACCAATGGTAGAACAGTTAAAATTACGAGGTGGTAGATCATAGGCCAGAATTGGAGAAAAAGCTCACATACTGTAGACTATAAGTGGTTACAGGTTGGGAAGGGGAGCAAAACCATGCAGGATTTGGAAAAGTTCTCACGTATTAATTTTGAGCCAGGAGTCCATTTAATACAGCAAGCAGGAGGGATGGCTGGTGAACGAAACTTGAAACAAGTTAGATAGGGGCAGCTGAGTTTTACATGAGCTTAGATTTAAGGTGGAACAGATCACGAGACCAAAGGAATAGTCAAGTCTGGAAGTGACAATAGCATGGAGAAGGCTTTCAGCAGCAGATATGTTGAAACTACAATTAGTAGAAATTTACGCTAACAAGGGATATTAAATGTCACATTTGGAGAGAAGCATGCAAGAATAATTCTCACCTAATGACATGAGTTCATCGTCTAGTAACGATACAGAGCTGCTTAGATCCTGTGCCAGATCAGGATTCCAGGTCCGACTGGCAGGGACAGCAGGGTAGGAAGGAGTGTTTGAGCCAGTGTCCAACCCCGTCAGATCTAGTAGAGCAGAATTGCTGGCTAAATAATGAAAAAAAAAGGTAACAGTATATTAAATCACAAGCATGTAAATCTTTTTGGATCTTCAGAGCTATATTTAAAAAGAAAAAAATCCTCCACTATGAAGACAATTTAGTTAAATTTATTTGAGAAACAAAATAAATTATTCTTCCCTCATTCCTATGCATAGCTTTTGTTTTGGCATTGAAGGATGAATAAGCTCCAAACAGACAAGATGTTTCAGTTGTGCGGTATGGTCACTGGGAACTACTGAGCAATGGCTGGAGATTAGGCTACTCAATAATGTGCCTCTGCTCCCTCCTTTTGGCTGAATACTTTTTCAAGCATAATGGTGTACTGACTGAGCAGTCAATAGATTAATCCACAGTTGTCAATTCTTGATGTTAATGAATTGGTAACAGACTAACTCTAGATTGTCCACATACTGTACTTGCCAAATACAGGAAAACCCAACCACTGTATGCTGTAAGCTGCACTCAAAGATTACAAATTAAATGCTACAATTTGATGGCACTAGATAAATGCAATTAATCATTCAGGATTGGTTAAACTCAGACTTAAAGTTCTTCTATTCTAACCAAATATGCAGCTTGATTGAAATCTCTAAAAATTGATTCAACTATACCAGTGAAACACCAGCATTTCTAAACCAACCATTAATAAAGAGTCCAGACAGAGTGGCGTTATGCAGAAATGTGGGCAATTTGGACATCAAACCTCAAGCTCCCAAGAATTGAGCCAAGGCTGTCCAAATTTATTTTCTCATTTGCAGTTTCCCTCAGTCTTGCACACTCCTCAGTTTCTGTCTATCAGATTAGGTAGAGTCTTAACTCAGTTGTTTGGAGGCAAGGTGGATTCTCCTCAACATCACTGAGTGCAGGAAATGAGCAGATATGAAGTCATGTTGCTACCATCCAAAAGCATCAATGATGATTCAGTTGGCTGTGCTCTGACCTCTAGCCCAGAAGTTGGGTGCTCAAGTCCCAAACTCATGTTTAGTCTCACAAAAAGAGGTTTTTAAGTTTGTGAACGTGTAAGGAACAGCTGCATCACTTTTCAGACGCGATATCAGCTCTCATTACAGAGAGACAACTTTCTGGCAAGTTTTAGCCTGAATATCACCATACCTTCGTGGAGATTGAGAAGGCACAGCTTTCACAGTGACTGCAGCCAGGACAGGGATTGAAACCATGCTGCTGATGTCACATACCATCCATCCAACCAACTGACCCAAGGAGAAATTATTCCACTCATTCAGATGTGCTGTAAAAGAATCCTTGGGAAAGAGGAAAAAATTTCTTCCAGCATAATGGCATTATCGCTTCACTATTAATCGAGAGACTCTGGTAATGATCCGGGGACCCGGGTTCGAATCCCATCATGGCAGGTGGTGGAATTTGGACCCAATTAAAAATTTGGAATTAACAGACCAAAGATACCCATGTAATGAGTGTTGATTGTCAGGAAAAAAAAATCCACCTGATTCACTAATGTACTTCAGAGAAGAAAATCTGCCATACTCATCTGGTCTGGACTACATATGACACCAGACCCACAGGAGTGTGACTTCTTTCTGGGCAATTAGGGATGGACAATGAATACTGGCCTAGCCAGTGATGCCCATATCCTGTGTATGAGTATTAAAAAAAGTTTTCTCAGACAAAGATACGGAGAACAAATTATTTGGCTTTCATGTTGTTGCTGCTTGTGAGATATTTCTGACTCAGGACGGCCACCAAGTAACTGCACAATAATTAAAATACCCTCATGAGTTTGTCCAGGGAAGATGTGCTTTGAGAAGAGACAAAGTACTTCATAAATGCAAGTAATATTGCAGGCTGCACACTACAAGCTGATAAAGATGAGATAACACACACGCAGTTGAATGTGATACTGTCTGATAACTTTGGGAGGTTTGCATCTGGCACTACATGTCAAAGGAAATGTACAAAATAACATTACATACCTTTAATGTTTGGCAAGTCAGTCACCCCATTAACTTCTTCCCCTTTCACTACCTTCTTATATAAGTTAATGACCTGTGTTAAGTTATCATTTGCTTGAAGAATTTCAGCTGAGGCAAAAATAAAACAAAGTTGGAAATGAGCTTGTAAACTAAAAGGTTTACGTTTTAAACACAACCTATTCACTTACAGCATCTGCTGTTCCTTAACTTCCTGCAGTTCATACCTCCTGAGGGGTCACAGGGGCATCCAGCATCTACTCAAGTCTAGAAACCTAGCAGGTATGGAAGACCAAGTCCATAAAATAAGATGACTTAAAGGAGAAAATGCCAGAAATACAAAAGGAGATTGCCGTTGGAAACAGTTTCTAAAATAATGCTGGCCATTTGAACAGCTTCATGCACAATCCAGCAGTTTATTTTCTTTAACTTATGAATGACATTTGCTGTACTCTGTCCACATATGACATGCACTTTGTTTGCATAATACCATATAAAGCTAATAGGTCCTTATAATGGCCTGTTTCTCCACAGCCACAAAGTCTAAACTGAACAAAGTTGGTTAGTTAGAAGACAATTTTCTTGCGCTCTCTTTACAAAAAAAAGTTACATGTACGTAAACACAGAAAAGAATTTTCACCTACATACAGCCAGTTCATTTCTCCCATATGCATCACATCTGCATGGTGTAACAGTTCATGGTAGCAGAATAGTTATGGCTGTTTCATATAGCTGGCCATTTTGTGAACTAGAAGTAACAGAATTAATTATTCAGTAATGCACATGGTAAATAAAATTTAAACTGGTTTACTCAATTAATTTACCCAGTGCCTCATCATTATCTTCAGTGTCACTGGCCAGTCTGAATAGTGTGGGCCTCATCTTCTCACATCGTTGGTACAATTCCTGCAGCAAACACGTATAGAAAAGACTAACTTAATTAAGGAAAATGAACAAACATTCTCCAAGTATTGCAGGGCACTTCAGGTTAAAAGCAATTAGAAGCATGTGGAGTCAGGGTGAGATACGGTCTAACACATATGGGAGCTGCCATGCCCAAGATATCCCTGTTGTAGTCTAGGCAGATGGGATGGCAAACTCCTCTTGCCATCAGTAATCCTAAACTGATGAAGGGCTCGGGGAGCACGAAAGTAAAATAAACTCTGGAATATTTTTCCCCACTTCAATATTCTTCAACTTAGCTACTTGTGCACAATACTTTGGAGATTCAGGTCTAATGCTTATACCCAAGATCCTCTCATAAGGACCCTGCCTGGGATTTCCCAACATGAGCTCCCCACTGGCTAAAGCATTTTACTTTGCTGGTAAAGCATTATACACTTCAACACAGAGCAATGATACAAACTAAAGTCTATTGTGTATTGTGTATTTTTGTGCTCGCTAGAGGAAGAGAACATCACTTCCACTTCTGTCACCCATCACTCTCAGCCTCCAATTTACTGTAGTGTGTGTGAAGTTGTTATAATTCTACCCCAACAACAACTGGGAACCTCCTTGCACTATATATCACGTGGTACCTCCCAAAGGGACTCTCCAACTATTTAATAAGCCATGCAAGGATGTCCCTAAAGTATAAAGTTACAGCGCCTGGCCAGTACCATTGTTTGGGTCATCGGCTCAGGACTGGAGGGGAATAAGCAGAGGGGAGGGGTTCAGTCATCATGGTCCACGTGGGTACCAGCCATACAGAGAGAACAAGGAAAAAAAAAGAGAGCATGCATTATAAATATGAAGGGTTTGGTTCCAAATTAACAAGCAGAACCTCAAAACAGTAATAATCTCAAATGGGGTCAAATGAGAGAAGCTAGATGGGGCTTGCAGGGCACTGGAACCAGTTCTGGGAAAAGGTGGAAAATGTACAGCTGGGACAATCTGCCAATGTACAGTGTTTGAGACTAGTAGAACACTGGCTCCATGGTTCAAAAGTTACTTGAGTACATGTTTCATTCTCCACATGTGATGATTCTCACTTTGACAAACCCACATACACATTGTAATCACAGCATGACAAACAAAAACCTTCTTTTCGTTCCGTACATACCTTCATTATTTCTTCATTACTCTCAGGGGTTTCATCTTTGCTATAATTCTCCAGCATTTCACTCAGAAGTTTAACATTGTTGTTCACCTCTTCAATTGCATTGACTCTTTTAGAAATCTTCTCCATTCTTCTCTGGTCCTAAAGAGATTAAAGAACAGATTTCATTCTTAGTACTCTTTCTTCTAAAAGTAGAACATCTTTACTGTATTATTAGTAGTATTAAAAAAAAAACAGAAAATGAGGACAATGGGGTGGTGGGCAACAATCTGACGGGTTTCGGTAGTTTTCGCCTCAGAGGTGGACTTTAATCAGACTGCCTCATTCAGTTCTGTTTCTGGGGTTATGGGCTAGAAACTGAATTGGGCTAACCATATAAATACAGTGGCTATAAAATTAGGTCAAAGGCTATGAATCCTGCACCACCTGCCTTCCCCAAAGCCATCTACAAGGCACAAGTCACAAGTGTGATTGAATACTCTCCAGTTGCCTGGATGAGCGCAGCTCCAGTTCTACAGAAGCTTGAAACCATCCGGGACAAAACTGCACACTTGATTGGCATCACATCCACAAATATTCACTCTGTCCGCCATGGCTGCTCAGTAGCAGGGTGTACAAGACAAGATTGTGGGTTTCCCCGAGTCCTCTGGTTTCCTCCCATTGTCCAAAGAAGTGCAAATTAATTGGATCGGACATGCTAAGTTCCCTAGAGCGTACAGGGATGTGTAGATGAGGTGCGTTAGACATAGGAAGTGCAGAGTTGCATGGATAGGGCAGGGGTATGGATTTGGGTGGAACACTCTTTGGAGGGGTGGTGGAGACATGTTGGGCCAAAAGGCCTGTTATCACACTCTAAAATGCACTGTAGAAATTCACCCAGGTTCCTTAGACTGGAAATCTAGAACGGCAAAGTCAGCAGACACATCAGAACACCATCACTTGGAAGGTCCCCCTAAAGCCTCGCACCATCTTGATTCTGAAATATTTTGCTTTTCCGTCAGTGTTGCTGGGCCAAAGATCCTGGAATCCCCTTCCTAAGGACACTGCGGATCTAGCTTTTGCACATGGACTGCAGAGAGTCAAGAAGGCAGCTCACCTACTGCCTTTGGCCATTTGTGTGGTATTGGTCGTGAGTTTGAGATGTTGTCAAAGCAGCCCTGGTGAGTTGCTGAAATACATTTTGTAGATGATAAATCATGCCACCATGACATCTTTGGAATGGCAAAATCTTCATTTGCCAGCACTAACCCCTCCACATTATGAGACACAATTAGAAGTGAAAAAGAGAGCTACCTAAAGTACATGTAGATTTTAATATTCCCACTTTATACTTGCCAGACAACTGACAATTTGCAAACTCTAAGAATAAGCAACAAAGCCCACCTCTTGGACCATCTCCTTGATTAATTTATTTGCAGCTCGGAGGTCCTCTGGATGGGTGCTCTTCAGGAGTCTGGCCAATAACTAAAACAGAAAAATCAAACAAGAGTCAAAACTTCCGGAAATTGCATTGCTGATATAGTTCAAACAGAGTTTCAATGTAACAAACAACTGTTCTATTATACTAATACTCCCACATTAGCTCTCAAATGGTGCTAAATGTAAACGTGTAATACCATCTAGTGATGGTACTGAATGTAACAAGAGCAACAGATAGAAACTGGGCCATTCTCCAATCAGTTAAATGAATAGGCTTACAAATATGAAGTTCTACATTACAAGAACAACAATATACCAAGTGTACTTTGTTTGTTGCAACACACTCTGGAACATCCTGAGGTATGAAAGATACTTAATAAATGTAAATCTTTCTAATTTACTTATTTACTCCATTTATTTTTCCAACTGTGTATGTATGCTCATTTAACATAACTCTTGAGTTAAGGAAAAACACCACTGACACCAGGGAGAGAGTCTAGCTATTAAATTGTCTAAATCTCAAGAGAAAATAAAACATTCTCTTGACGGGCTTTTCAACTCTTAAAAACTTCAAACACCAGAAATATCATAGCACATCATGTCATAGAAATTAAACACGTTACTCCGGCACTAGAAACCAGTAGTTCTGCTCTAATGAGTGATAATGGGAGCTGCAGATGCTGGAGAATCCAAGATAATGAAATGTGAGGCTGGATGAACACAGCAGGCCCAGCAGCATCTCAGGAGCACAAAAGCTGACGTTTCAGGCCTAGACCCTTCATCAGATGCTGCTGGGCCTGCTGTGTTCTTCCAGCCTCACAGTTCTGCTCTAATGTTAGGTCTCACAGTAACAAGATGCAAACAGTAACAAAAGGTACAGTTGCCATAGTCCTACCAGAGAGAGAGACAGAGACAGTGACAGTGCGCGAGAGAGCGGCACATAATTGGTGGTGATTTTAACCTGAGGGTCACCATGCCTCAGGTAAAGGTTGCAACTTAAACTGCTTCAAACTTTTCTACAATCTGTAGAGAAATTATCAGACTCCAGCCAGCATCCCAAACTGTTACATTTTGAAATGTTATCAGAATTTATGAATACCCCACTGATAAACTTAAATTCACAAATTCCGGATATCACAATGTTTAAATTGGAAGAGGAAACCAGGCAGAAATCAGCAAATGCTCTTAAGCAAAAATAACCAATATACTTCTATACACAAAAGACATGTAATCACATTTTCTGGGGACTAATGAGGTTATGACTAAACCATCTCCAACAATGGACCTCAAGTAATTCATAGTATGCAAGATGCTTTGAGGTACGATAAAACAAAAACTGCAAATGTATCTGGAATAAAAATGGTCAATAGTAAATTTTACAATTGTTCATTACTAGAGAACTACAACATACCTTCCCTGCAGAATAGCAGCTGGGCTCCTGCAGCTTTAGTATAGAGACCCCACATTAATTTGTTAGGAATTTACAACCTCAGTTTTCCTGTTTCCAATAAAGGACATTTTCCTTTGCTGAAAATCTGAAAAAATCTTTGCTGCCTTTTGCAATCCCTTTCAGACCCTTCCACCCTTTGTAGACTCTCTTACCCCTCCCAACCCCTCACTCCTGTCTCTTAATTTGACACTGACATTGCTTCAAACTGCAAAATACTTTCAGAAATTTGCAAAGGTTTTACTATAAATCTGCAGTGTAGTATAAACATAAATTTTCACCTTTCCTCGACAAGAAACTAACCCTCCTACGGGGAGGAACTCAGCTTTATTTTTTATATAAGCATAAGTCATAAATCAATTTCTGTCCACCAGGGGCAGAAAGCCTGCTGCAGCTAATCTCCCAGGTATGTCTCAATCCAAGAATTAACCAAGTCTGAATTTGCTTAGCTTCCAACATTAGACAAGGTTAGCTGTAGACAAATCATAAGTCATAGTAGTACAATATTTTTAAATCAACACTGTTCTGAACTGTTACAAAACATCTCTGGAGCAGTTGGGACTTGAACCTAACCGTTCTGGTTCAGAGGTAGGGATTGTACCATCGACATGGTAGCCTTTGGAACTGCTTGTAAGTACTTTTAATCAGGCTACTCAACTGTGTTATGGCACACCTCTGAAGCAAGTGGGACTTGAACCTGGTTCCTCTTTACCAGACGTAAGGACACTATAAGACCATAAAACCATAAGACATAGGAGTGGAAGTAAGGCCATTCGGCCCATCAAGTCCACTCCGCCATTTAAATCATGGCTGATGGGTATTTCAACTCCACTTCCCTGCACTCTCCCCGTAGCCCTTGATTCCTTTTGAGATCAAGAATTTGTCGATCTCTGCTATGAAGGCATCCAACATCCTGGCCACCACTGCACTCCGTAGCAATGAATTCCACAAGCCCACCACTCTCTGGCTGAAGAAATGTCATCTCATTTCGATTTTAAATTTACCTCCTCTAATTTTAAGGCTGGGCCCACGGGTCCTAGTCTCCCCGCCTAACGGAAATAACTTCCTAGTGTCCATCCCTTCTAAGCCATACATTATCTTGTAAGTTTCTATCAGATCTCCCCTCAACCTTCTAAACTCTAATGAGTACAATCCCAGGATCCTTAGCCGTTCATCATACATTAAACCTACCACTCCAGGGATCATCCGTGTGAATCTCCGCTGGACACACTCCAGGGCCAGTATGTCCTTCCTGAGGTGTGGAGCCCAAAATTGGACACAGTATTCTAAATTGGGCCTAACTAGAGCTTTATAAAGCCTCAGATGCACATCGCTGCTTTTATATTCCAACCCTCTTGAGATAAATGACAACATTACATTCGCTTTCTGAATTACAGACTCTACCTGCAAGTTAACCTTGAGAGAATCCTGGACCAACACTCCTAGATCCCTTTGTACTTCTGCTTTGCGAATTTTCTCACCATTTAGAAAATAGTCCATGCCTGTATTCTTTTTTCCAAAGTGTAAAACCTCACATTTACTCACATTGAATTTCATCAGCCATTTCCCAGACCCACTCTCCTAAACTGTCTAAATCTTTCTGCAGCTTCCCCACCTCTTCAGTATTACCTGCCTGTCCACATATCTTCGTATCATCGGCAAACTCCGCCAGAATGCCCCCAGTCTCTTCATACAGATCATTAACGTGTAAGGCGAACAGCTGCGGCCCCAACACTGAATCCTGCAGGACACCACTCGTCACCGGTTGCCATTCTGAAAAAGAGCCTTTTATCCCAACTCTCTGCCTTCTGTCAGACAGCCAATCCTCAATCCTAGCCACCAGCTCACCTCGAACACCATGGGCCCTCACCTTGCTCAGCAGCCTCCCGTGAGGCACCATATCAAAGGCCTTTTGGACGTCTAGATAGATAACATCTACTGGGTTTCCCTGGTCTAACATACTTGTTACCTCTTCACTGAATTCTAACAGGTTTTTCAGGCACGACCTCCCCTTACTAAATCCATGCTGACTTGTTCTAATCTGATCCTGCACTTCCAGGAATTTAGAAATCTCATTCTTGACAATGGATTCTAGAATTTTACCAACTACCGAGGTTCGGGTAATCGGCCTATAATTTTCCATCATTTGCCTTTATCCTTTCTTAAACAAGGGGGTTACAACAGCAATTTTCCAATCACCTTGGACTTTCTCCTGACTCCAGTGACTTTTGAAAGATCACAACCAAAGCCTCCACTAATTCCTCAGCCACCTCCCTCAGAACTCGAGGATGTAGCCCATCGGGGCCAGGAGATTGATCAATTTTTAGACCTTTTAGCTTTTCTAGCACCTTCTCTTTTGTAATGCCTACCATACTCAACTCTGCCCCCTGACTCTCCCTAATTGTTGGCATACTACTCATGTCTTCCACTGTGAAGACTGACGCAAAGTACTTATTAAGTTCTTCAGCTATTTCCTTATCTCCCATCACTAGCTTCCAGCATCAATTAGGAGCGGCCCAATGTCTACTTTTGCCTCTCGTTTGTTTCTTATGTATTGAAAGAAGCTTTTACTATCATTTCTAATATTACTAGCTAGCCTCTGTTCATATTTCATCCTCTCCTTCCTTATTGCTCTCTTTGTTATCCTCTGTTTGATTTGTAGCCTTCCCAATCTCCTGATTTCCCAGTGCTCTTGGCCACTTTATAGGCTGTCTCTTTTTCTTTGATATACTTCCTGACTTCCTTTGTCAGCCATGGCTGTCTAATCCCACCCCGGATAATCTTTCTTTTCTTTGGGATGAACCTCAGTACTGAGTCCTCAATTACACCCAGAAACTCCTGCCATTGCTGGTCTACTGTCTTCCCCACTAGGTTCTGCTTCCAGTCGATTTTCGACTAAGTCCAGAATAGCCTGCTCCCTTGTGGGCTCCATCACAAGCTGTTCCAAAAAGCCATCCTGCAAACATTCCATGAATTCCCTTTCTTTGGATCCACCGGCAACATTATTCATCCAATCCACCTGCATATTGAAGTCCCCCATGATCACTGTGAGCTTGCCTTTCTGGCATGCCCTATCTATTTCTTGGTGCATCTTGCGCACCTGGTCCTGATCACTGATAGGGGATCTGTACATAACTCCCATTATAGTTTATTTGCCTTTGTGCTTCCTCAACTCCACCCACACAGACTCCACATCTTTTGATCCTATGTCATTCAGGGCCGTAGATTTAATTTCATTCTTAACTAACAAGGCAACCCCACCCCCTCTGCCCACCTCCCTGTCTTTTCGATATGTTGTGAATCCTTGCATGTTTAACTGCCAGTCCTGAGCTCCCTGCAACCACGTCTCTGTGATGCCTACCACATCAATCATTCAAGACGATTTGTGCTGTTAATTCATCTACTTTGTTGCGAATACTACGAGTATTTACATAAAGTGCCTTAATGATAACTTTCTTATCATTATTAGAGAGGTTAGAAATCCCAAGATGGCTTAAGCTATCCTTCCTTTTTGCTGTATTCCTCGTCTGCCTCAAGCTTAAATCCACCTGTACACATGCTATCCTGTTGCTTATCTTTCCAGTTAACTCCACATTCCCTGTCTCTTTCACTTTCCCTTCCCCCCGACTCACAAGTTTAAAGTCCTACTGACCACCCTATTTACCCTTTTCGCTAGAACACTGGGTCCAGATCAGTTCAGGTGGAGACCGTCCCAACGGTACAGATCCCCCCGGTTCCAAGACTGATGCCAATGCCCCATGAAATGGAATCCCTCTTTCCCACACCAATCCCTTAGCCACGTGTTTACTTCTCTATTTTTTTTTCCCTATGCCAATTAGCACGTGGCTCAGGCAGCAATCCGGAGATTATGACCCTTGAGGACCTGTACTTCAATGTCTTTCCTCGTGCTTCATAATCCCTGAACAGGTCCTCTACCCTAGCTTTGTCTACGTGGTTAGTCCCAACGTGGACCACAGCAACTGGATCCTCCCCCTCCCGCTCCAATATCCTTTCAACCCAGTCAGAGATGTCCCGCACCCTGGCACCGGGCAGGCAACACCTCATGTGGGACTCCCGATCTGGCTTGCATAGGATACTATCTGTCCCCCTAATAATAGAATCCCCTGTAACAACTACCTGTCTTTTTGCTCCCCCCTCTTGAATGGCCTTCTGCACCACGGTGCCATGGTCAGCTGGCTCATCCTGTCCACAGTCCTTTTCCTCATCCGTACAGGGAGCAAGAATCTCATACCTGTTGGTCAAGGTCAAGGGCTGAGGCTCCTGAACTCCTGAACTCTGAATCCCCCTACTTGCCTCACTTACAGTCACACCTTGTCCCTGAACACTTTCTGAATTTGAGTTATTTAGTCTACCGGGTGTGACTGCCTCCTGAAACAAAGTGTCCAGGTAACTGTCCCCCTCCCGGATGTGTCGCAGAGTTTGAAGCTCAGATTCTAGATCATTTACTCTGATCCGGAGTTCTTCCAGCAACCAACACTTGCTGCAGATGTGGTCGCTGCTGTTCACAATGGGATCAGCCAGCTCCCACATCATACAGCTACAGCACATTACTACTTATTTAGTTAACTGTTACAATTTATGTATTAAATGCTTTCTACTACTTCTCTGCTACACTCTTTTTCAATTAAGCAATTAAACTTTTAATCAATTACACAATACACAAGGATATAAATTGAAAAGCCTTACCTTAACAACACACAAAGGTCCTTCTCAGTTAGAGCTCCCGCTGTTTCTGCTGCTGGAACAGGAATGGAGGGCTCCGCCAGTCAAGGTAGGTATTTGCTAATCTTTAAAGCAGACTCACCCACCTGTAGGTCTCTGGTCGACGCTCCCGCTCTGTGAACTTTTAATTAGGTTAGAGGAGGAGGGAGGGAGGGAGGCCCTACTGTGTAGGACCTGGGGCTTCGAGGTAAGTGTTTAAATAACGTCTTGCACCCGAGAGCCCTTGGAACTGCAAGTGTTTTTAATATTAAATTCACCTTGCTGCTTCAATTGCAGTCTGCTCTTCTCCTACATTTGCTGCTGATTGATTCATGGAGCTTACTGGCAGCGAGCACAGCAGAGAGCCATCCTGAAATTGGCGAAGCAGCTCCTCACCATTTCTTTCCTGTTTCTACTTCCAGGGACATTTCTTTCATTGGTGACCTCCACCCCCATTATTGAATTTTACTGGCAATTCAGGGGCGATCCTTACGTATTTTGAACACTGCTATCTAGTCATATAAAGTACAGAATTCATGCTTTAAAATGAATTACACAAATTATCATGGTCCAAACTAGCTCGTCTTCTCTACCCCTTCTTCACCTCAAGGCTAATGTTCCCTTTAATTACATTTTACAGTATGCAGGCAACATCTGTAAATATGTCCCCCTTCAGATTTTCCACAAAGTAATTTAAAATTACAGCCTGACAGTGTCAGCTTCAGCCGTGTACTTAGACTTGGTCCCTGCAAACACAATGGGACAGGGACAAGTTACCTTAGACTTTTCCTCATCTTCAAACATGGCATTCGAGCGTGGAGGGGGTGGAGGAAGGGGTTCATCATCAGGTAACACAGGATCCTGTTTTATAATTCCTGTGGAACAACGGGGCAAAATATTAAAACAGAAAACTTACGGCATACGGCAAAACACTCTCCACATAGCTCAGCCAATATTGGAAACTCAGTTTCACTGATGACAGAACCACAAGAAACTCTGCACTTGCTGGCACTTCAATCAGCACAGCTCTTCCTCTATCTCCAAATCTGTGGTAACCTGCCTTTTTGTGTCCTGCTTCCAACAATGTGCAGGTTAAGTGAATTGGTCATGGGACATGCAGGGTTACAGGGATAGGGTAGGGGGCTGGGTCTGGACGGATGCTCTTTGGAGGGTCAGTGTTGACTCGATGCCAAGTGGCCTGCTTTCACACTGTAGAGATTCTACAGTCACTCTTCATCTCTTTCTCACCAAGTTACTTGTTAACAATAATTGACTCTGTAGCAAGCAAAGAACTCGCATTTTTTTAAAAAGTTTTGAAATAAAATTTCAAAAATTATTAGCAACCGAACACTGGTCTTCAACTCAAAACGCTTGCCTTTAAAATTTATATGATGCATTCGTTGTGCCGGAATCAGTTTTTAAAAACAAAGCCTTTTTCATGTTTCCCCTTGTGGAAGATATTAGAACTAGTGGGCACAGTTTAAAATTAAGCTGTGCCCAATTTAGTGGAGAGATGAGGATTACTTTCCCCTCAAAGGGTCACAAGCAGAGGACATTCACCAGGAATATTGCTTGAGCTGCAGCAATTCAGCTACAGAAAAATTAGATAGGCTGGGGTCATTTTCGTTAAAGCTGAGAAGGCTGAAGAGGAACCTGACTGAGGTGAGCAGAGTTCTGAAAGGCATTGATAAGGTAGATGGAGATAAATTTTCATTTTAGTGGAGAGGTCAATAACCATGGGAATAGTTTTAAGGCAAGGAGTAGGAGGTTTAAGAGAGGATTTGAGGAAAAATAAAAATTATCCATCGAGTGAACTCGCTGCCTAAAAACAGATTGTAGAGGCAGAAACCTTCAAGAAATTTGAAGAAATTGAAATGCCACAGCATACATGACCATGGGCTAAGTGCTGGAAAATGAGGTTAGAACATAGAGATGCTTGATGACCTGCATTAACATGATGGGCTGAAGTGCCCATTTCCACAATGTAAACCTCTACAATTCCATAGAACTCTTTCCCTACACTAGGGAAGACCATGCCAATGAATATTTTTAAGGAATAGAGGCAGATGGATTCTTTACTAACAAGAAAGCCAAAGGAAAGGTGGGGGTTAGCAGGAAAATATAGCTAAATCCACAATCAGTCTCTGAGCTTATCAATAGCATAGGAGACTCAAGGGCTAAGTAACCTACTCACGCCCCCAATTTATTTGTATGTTCATATGCTTTAGTGAAAGTCTGTGTTAACAAGGAACTATTAGCAGTCACTTATTTCAGCTCAAGGGTAAGTTTTGGCAGCAGCCACTTGGACTCACTTATGTAAAGATTAATAGTGATTTGTAGGCAATTTTGCTCTTCCCTAAATTAGCTGGATTTCTCTCTCTCTCTCTCTCACACACACACACACACACACACACACACACACGCACGCACGCAAAGACCGAATCCAACCTGAAAGAGATCCAAATTCCTCACCTGCCTGAACCTTGGCTACATAGACAAAAACTGCTCACCCTGACAACATGTTAAACCTGGAATTTCACAGGAATTAGTGCTGCCTAACTCAAAGCCGGCCATGCTCACAGTGAACAACTACATAGAACATACAGCACAGAAACAGGTAATTTGGTCCAATGGGCCCAATCTAACATTTATGCTTCTCAAGTGTCTACTTCCCACCCTTCTTCATTAACTTGAGCAGTATAATCCTCCAATCCTTTCTCAGTCTTGTTTATCCAGCTTCTTAAATCTGCTGCCACAAATCAGCTGAACTCCAGCTTGAGGCAAGGAATTCCTCAGTTCCAACCACTTCCTGGGTAAAGAATCTTCTCTTGAATTTCCTGTTGGATTTGTTAGTAATGTTATAAATATGTCCCCTAGTTGTGGTTTCTCCATGTAGAAGCCCTCCAATAATGGAAAAAACTTCCAACAGACCATCATTTGGCATTGCCTTTTGTAAAGTTAAGAACTCCAGTCTGTTCAATCCTCTCTGATAGGTATGGTTTCTCAGTTCTTGTATTACTCTCGTAAAGAAACACAAGAGTTTTTGGAAATCCTTTATTCCATCTTAATGACATATAAATACAGGTTGCGTACTGATACCATGGCTTTTAGAATAATAGTGCAGACTGATATAGAATCATAGAATTTTACAGTAAAGAAGGAGGTCATTCAATAAGGGTTGTGCAGTTCAGGATCAAGGCATATCATTGGAAATAGCAATAGTTTATAGCCGAGTACTTACACTTGGCCAGAAAGGTCTGAACAAACCTTGTTTTTTAAGCATGTGATAGGCCTCTGTGATCTTCAGCTCATCTGGTAGACCCACTGTCCAACTGAACATTAGTTCTAAAACTTTAGCTTTTACTTTCTCAGAAGCTCGCGTTCCCAGATACTAATGGGAAAAACACAAAAAAGTATCCCTTAGCCACAATGTTTGAATTAGAATTATTAATACTGCACCTCAATAACTAAGAATTCAACTGCTGCTGGAGAAAACAGAGACCACAATCAAAGTTCATTAACCTACATTCACCAGGACAGAATTACTAAGATGCCAAATCTCAAAGGGAACAACAAGTTATACAGCATAAGAAGAGGGTGTTGATGAATTAGCTGAGGTATTTCCATGCAGAATGCACCAGGGAAAATCCAACCCCAGGCGACTGCTTAGTTGAAAATGTACAATGTGTGGATACGTTATTTCTGTTTGCAAAGCAGGGCATCATGCATATGCATAAGCATAGCATCTAACAAGTATAATGAGACCAAATAATAAGTTTGAATTGGTTGTTAGTATTACTCTTAGCACTCTCTGGGTTGTTAAATGGGATTCTGTGACTGGACAATACTTAAAGGTTCAAAACCAATTTCTGAGTTTGGGTAAGCAAAGTTTGGGTGAACTTGGTCAGTACCTTACCTGGTACTTGATAATGATCTACAAATTGTTGGGACATACGGCCTACACAGAAGACATCACATACTGAACTTCACGTACAAGATTACTCACTTGTGCGGCAGACAGAACAGCAACTCCGGTGCAGTTAATACACAATATGTGAAACATCTAGCTCCATCTGTTACTCAAATTTTGAGCACATCTTCCAAGTGCGGCAAGCAAATGGCTCTGGCCCTGGTTACGAGATTGCCAATAAGACCAACCTTACAGTGCATGGATTTCCAGGAATCTCCCAATGCAAATACAGGCCAGCGAAGGCACGCTTGCAGCAGACAGCGAGAGATTTCTCAAGTGGCATATTGAGGTAAGTGATGCATTAGACTGCTCTAATTCAAAGGCAAATTTGAGTGCAGGAAGAGCCCATTAAAGGGTGTATTGAAATACTTACACACATTAACATATTCAAATATAGCAAATGTATCACTTGTCTGTTAGAAATATGCAAAGTTAAGAGTTTAGTGTTCATTCTATTTGGGAAGTACTTCTTGTGAATCAAAATAAAAGGTTATGAATGCTGGGCCTAGAGGAGGCCCCCATGGTAACACCATTTATTCGTTTAAGAGATAATAGGAACTGCAGATGCTGGAAAATCCAAGATAACAAGATGTGGAGCTGGATGAATGCAGCAGGCCAAGCAGCATCTTAGGAGCAGGAAAGCTGGCGTTTCTGATAAAGGGTCTAGGCCTGAAACGTCAGCTTTCCTGCTCCTAAGATGCTGCTTGGCCTGCTGTATTCATCCAGCTCTACACCTTGTTATTTGTTGAAGAGTTTAGTTTTCAAGCTGGAATATTCTGCAATGCTGACATTCCAAAAATTCTACAATCGCTAAGCCAATGATGTAGCCCCACTGTAAAATGGAAAAGTCAGCTCTTTGAATGATTTTCTGTCATTCTTGGCTAGTTATCCATGACACACCCAGCAGTGCAAGCAGCCAATTAAGGATCCATTCTTTATTACACTATTTCCCAGCACCTGGGAAGCCATATGCAGGAAAGGTGTCATTGAGCACTTGCGTTCTTTCAAGATTTTCAATTTTTATTCTCTCTCAAAAGCCAAATTTAAATAGGCATTGTGTGACTATACAGTCATTCTGGTTGCCTGCATCACTTTGGAACAGCCCTCCTAATTCAGTATCTTTTGTACCCTTGTGGGCTATTTGCATAGGGTTCCAGGGTCCTCTGCACTAGTCACCAAAGACACTCAACAGATACCTCAGGCAGCTTTCCATGCTAAATTATATGCTATTGTAATGAGAGATCTGCACTTGTGAGTGAACACCAGCTGGCTTTATTGAACATCACGAACAGAAGAGATAAAAGAGGACATCGTACTTGGATCTCTATAGTCCCAGGCTTCAGTTCCACATGATATGATGTCACTACGACCTTGCTCCTTTTAAACATGCTGTGTGGCCATACTTGGTGCACAAGGTACAATTTCCTTCGCTTTACAATGACATCTGTTGCTCTCCAACAAAGACTTTCTATGAAGTCATGAGGACTTAGGCGACACGCAAGTTAGCTACAGATGATTTGCTCATCTATTTTCCATTATGGTACAAAGATTCTAAAGCATTATGGTACCCTTGCAGCAGACTTACCTTGGGTGACACGACTTTGATTAATTCATTTAAAAACCTGAATTTTCCGACTTCATTGTGAAACCGCTTCCCACAGTTTTTCATACATGTCTCCAGGACCTGAGCAAAAATTGAGAAAATTTAAATTTCACTGACACTGAATAAAATGAATTAAAACAAACATGTTTAACTTTACATCTACTCTTTATTGCCCCTTTACTTCTTGAAATTAAATACATCAAGCTTCCTTCCTTCTGCTCAGGTTCTGTAGCGATCTTCCTCCCACCTGAAGTTAACTTTGGCAGAAGCGCCAGATGAAACCCAGGCAATTTAAGCAAATGTTATTTAGTTGAAGCTATGGAGGATGGAGGGGGAAAAAAATGAGAAACTCTACAGAAATTCAGCTCTACTGGCGGTATGCTGGGAGACTAATTTCATAGGAATTATTCGCCTTTTGATAGCTACAGCTAATGGGCATTTTTCACGTAGGACTTTTGTTCATTAATACTGTGGATCATCCAATTGTGGGCAGTGAAGTAATCACCTGCTCTTGTCCAGTTTATGCACTTCTGATCAGGGCAGCAATCAGAATGGGCAATCTTGCCTGATTTTACAAAGCTAACACACAGGATCAAATCCACGGCAGCTTGATACAAATGGCTTAGAGACAGAGAAAGTATCTCAGTCATAATGGGATTGCTTAAAGCAGGAAATTTAAGTTCATGTTCTTGTTTCACCTTGCAGTGGTACAGAGATCAGTCTATCTGCATTGAGGTGTTCAAGTGACAACAATGTAATAATTGGCAAATGATTTCATGCCAGTTAATAACTGAATGCTGAACAGAAGGTCCCATCAATATAATAAAGAAAAATATAATCTCACGAGCCAAGTGCACAGTAGGTTGTGAATTTTGATTTGGTGACATTTTAAGACTGACATTTAGGACCGAAAGGGATGCTTATCACACCATGATGGTGACAGACCTCAATTGCAAATGTTAATGACTATCTCAGCTGAGTGATTCTCATTTTATAGATTGTGTAGAATTTTATAGTTTTTTTTAAAAACTGATTATGTGGCAGTTTCCAACAGGCTGTCACCAAAAGGGCAATAAAAGGGTGACTTTTTAAATTATTTAATGGGATGTGGGTCTCACTGACAAAAGGCAGCATTTGCTGTCCATCCCCAACCGCTTTGGAAGGGTGACTGTTTGAAGATGGACAACAAATGCTGGTCTCTCCAGCAATATCCACATCACAATAAGATTTTTAAAAAGTTGCCTTATTGCATTGTGGCATCATTCTGTAGGATACTCATGGTACATGTGGGAGTGCTCCATTACAGTTCTCCTCATCGCAACTAAATGGCATTGGGCTCTGGGATGGATATTTTCATTTGACCCATTTCCAAAATAATGTAAAACTTTTAATGTTTTAAAGCACTGTTAATTTATCAGTTAAAATACATAAGTCTACAAAATCATGCTTTTAAAATAAAATCATAGGTCATAGACTTCAATACTTGGGAACATAACAGTATGGAAGGGTCATTCAGCCCATCAAGCCTGCTCTGCCATTCAATTAGAAAAAAATCATGGCTAATCATCTAGGTTCGACACCACTTGCCCACACTATCTCCACATCCCTTAAAAACTACTGATACCCATGAAGATCATTTAATAGCAAAAGGGCTTTAGACAAAGTTACAGTAAATCTTACTGTCAAGGCCTGAATAGCTTCCCATTCCTGGGGAGATTGTATCTTATGTGCCAGAAACCTTGTGGCAAGCTGAGGTCTAAAGAAAGAAAAGTGTAAGAATGATACAACGTTACGGCATAATGAATGTCACTCCGCAAAAAGAGAACTTTAAGATAAGATGCAAACTTACATTGTTGTGGCATTGCTGTGAATTAATAAACAATCCACAGGCACACTTGAGTAATCAAAATAGATGCAATCCATATGGTCTAATTGAGCTTTTCCATTTATATTCCCCTCAATCCCTTTTGCCTTCATCCACCTTTCCAACCTAATCTTGAATGTTGTCAGTTCTTACTTCAACCACAAGGCTTAGCTTAGTGATTCCCAATTTCTCAAATCCTTTCACATGTATGGTTTCACCAGTGCTAGCAGTGTCCTTCATCTCAAGCAACTACTTAGCAACTGAGCTCAGGCATGAAGATTCAACATAAACAAGTTCAATCCAATCTTGATGTCCAGTAGCCATTGTGTATAGCAGTGTCTGCCAAACAAGTTTACAGTCACAAATGCATTGTAAACCTTACCGTGAATAACTGTGTAATATATGAAGTGACATTTGAGTCTGTAGGCCTACAATTATTTCAACTAATGGTGTTATCCAGGACCCCTCAACGCAATTTTAATTTTTCCAGGCTCCCTGACAAGACTTTTAATTTTTTATTGACCGAAAATCAGCGGATCCCAGTTAGATCTTCAACCAATGAAGGGAAGACGTAGGAGAGCCAGGGTTTGTTGCCAGTCAACGTCAAGTATTTATATAACTGATTCAACAAAATGGGTGCAGTGTTGTTTGGACAATTGTGCTGATTTTCATTAGGTACCTACCCTTCCAATTCCTTGTTCAGCTGGTCACAAAATTCTTGAATGTAGTTCCATTCCAGTTCTCGGTTTAAAGGATTTGTGGCTTTATCTGTGTAGGAAACAAAATAAATACAGGTTAGCATAAACTCCAGATGGTGAATCTTGCTGACATGATTGACTCAGCTCCAGGACTGGAAAATTACTATTATCAAATTTCCTTGATTTTACTATGAAGATACTTTATATATAATATTTATTGGAGGACTCTAATTTTGAAGGATTGTGGAAAATTCATTTCAGGTTTTGAGAAAATGCCCAGAGTGGTTTCTTTGATATAAATTATCACAAGCAGTCAATCTGAAATGTTAGTGTACTTACTCACTGAACCATGAGGGAAAACTTACTTCCCTGCAAACTATACTTTAAAGTAAAAGTAAGGACTTTATGCTTAGGTCTCAAATTATTTTTTCCTTCTTTTTCTTAAAATATCATAATATAACCTTGATACTGCTGTATGACAAAGAAAATATACATTAAATTGTTCAGAGTGTGCATTAATCAAGTTTAAGGGACAGGGATAGGAGACTGATTCATTTAAAAATTGGTTAAAATATGATCAAGATCACAGCTTGGATGATGTGTTGCTGCTGCAGCATACTGAGACACCAAATAACCCACAGTGAATACATTCAAAGCAACTGTTTATAGACTAAGCATTTTTGGATACAAGTTGAAGAGCTCAAGACCTTACAGGAATTTGGATTAGAAGGAGAGGAGTGCAGTTGTTGTCATCCATATCAGTATGAATGACATTGATAAGACTGGAAAAGTGTTTCTGCTTAAAGATTTTGAACAGTTAGGAGCTAAACTACAAAGCAGACCTCCAAGATAATAATCTAGGGATTACTACCTGAGTCACAAGCCAGCTGGCATATGGTAAATAAAGGAAATATGTTAAACATATAGCTTAAAAGATTGGTGTGGAAGAAATGGGTTTAATGTTATTGTAGCACTAGCATCAGTACTGGGACGGCAGGCAGCTGTTCAGGTTGAATAGGTTTCACTTAAGAAGTGCTAGATGCCAAACCCTGGCTGTAGAGAGTGATTTAAACTAATTGGAGGGGAGGATTCAGAAGGAGAGATTCATAGGCTCACAAAGCAAAAGGATATGGCAGTATTGCAGGACAACTATTTTGACAATGATTTCTAGAGTGGAGAAACAATTTGTACAAGCATAAAAGAAGCTGCAGATAAAGTAAAAATGGGCAATAATGGTAAAAAGACAAAACTAGTGCTCTTAAATGCATGTGATATTCAGTACGAAAGAACTGAATTAATTTGGAGGTTAATGGATACAACTAGTAACCACTACAGAGACATGGCTGCAAGGAGACTGAAGCTAGAAAATAAATACTCAGAGATAGGGCATTTTGAAAGTGCAAGTAGAAAGGGAAGTATTGTGGGGTAGCTTTGTTAGTATGAGATGGATTAAGCATAATTGCAAGAAATGATCTTAGGTTTGATACTGCTGAATCCTTGTTGGGGCAGAGGAGGGGGTTAAGACCTAAGAAGGAAATTAAGACACTGGTAGGAACAATCTATAAGCTCCCCAGCAGTAGCTATTCTGTTGGGAAAGACAGAATAAATTGGGAGATAATGAGGGCATTAAAAAGGCAGTGCAATAATTATGGGGAACTTAAATGGGCAGCCATGAGGAAGAATTCATCTAGCATATTCAAGACAGTTTCATAGAACAATATGTAGTGGATTCAAGCAAGGCTCAGGCTATTTTGGATCTGGTAATGTGCAATTAGGCAGGTCTAACAAATGATCTCAGAGCTAAAAAAAAATTCCCCAATGGGCCACAACATGGGGGAATTTTAGTATTCAATCTGAAAGTGAGAAACTTGTTAGAAATTATTGTACTTATGTCAGGGTAAGCACTTTGGGTTGAGGGCATAGTTGGGTGCTGTGGATTGAGAACAGAGTTTAGCAAAAAAAAAGGTTGAAGAAAAATTGCAGACATCTAAGAAAACAGTGCATGATTCACAGCAAAGATATATGTTAGTGAGGCACAAAGATTCTAGGAAACAGACAAACCAAAGAAGTTAACAGCAGTATCGATTTGCTACATCATTTGTTTTCATTTCAAAGACAGTGGCAAACCAGAAGATTGAGAAAATTTTAAAAGCCAGAGATGACCAAAAAATGAGAACGAGTTGAGAGGGCAAACTAGCTAGTAAAATAAAACCAGATACTAAGTGCTTCCTTAAATATGTAAAAAAAGCAAAGGGCCAAGAGAACACAAGCTCGTTCTCTAATGAGCAAAAACAAAGTTGCTGGAAAATCTCAGTAGGCTGGCAGCATCTGACATTTTCCCAGCTACCTTCAGTTTTGAGGAAGGGTTACCAGACCCAAAACGTTAACTCTGTTTTCTCCTTCACAGATGTTGCCAAACCTGCTGAGCTTTTCCAGCAACTTTGTTTTTGTTCCTAATTTACAGCATCTGCAGTTCTTTTGGTTTTTATTTAGTATTGTTCTCTAACGAGCATGAGGAAACAAGATTGGGAACCAGGAAATGACAGAGGAGTTGAATGAGTATTTTGCATCGGTTTTCATGACATACAACATTAGAGCATCCCAAAAGAAACTACCAAAAATCAAGCAAAGGACTACTAGCAAAAAAAAAGTGTACTAAGAAACCTAATGGGGCTAAAGGCTATTAAAGTTTCCCAGACTTGATGGGTTGCACTCTAGGATTTCAAAAGTCTAGGATTTCAAAAGTAGCTACAGAGATAGTGTGTGCAATATCAGTAAGATTTTAAGAATCCTTAGATTCTGGAAAGAATTTATAGAATTGGAAAACTACCAATGTCACACCCTTATTTCAAAAGGGAGAGAGACACACAAAAGTCTGTTACCTTAACATCTTCTAAGGGAAAATATTACAGCCTATAAAAAAATGTAAATAGCGGAGCATTTAGAAATACATAATATAAATCAAGTCAGTATGCCCTCATGAAGGGGAAATCACACATGACAAATTTGTTACAGTTCTAAGGAGGTAAGAAACAGGAATAGATTAAAAAACTGATTAGAATTGGAAGATTTCTGCACTTAATCATTATTCAGTCTCTGAAAAGTGTGTCCTTGCATGCGTAGCAGGTGAAAATGGAGTAGGTACTGCTTTGATGTAATTCAAATGGCTCCTTAATTACACTCGCTTATGAAGAAAGTTGGACAAGATCAGAGAACGTTGCTGTTACTTAAAGGACAGTCTTCAGCACAAAGGTGAAAAAGGTAAAAAGACATAGCCAAAAACGTCAACTTGTGCCTTCAAATTTACTTTGTGAGAAAAATCAATCTTACACACTACCACCTCCCATGCAGAAGCACCAACAAGCTGTTGTTTCATTGCCACTTATATTCATTTCAAACTATATATTCAAGCTTCGAATAGTCATTAGACTGGCTAGCTCATGAAAATGTAGAAACATCTGACAACATACGAAGTAGTTCCTTTGTGTGGACATGGTTTTAGTGCAGGTCAGAGAAAGTGTGCAAAGATTACAGATCTGATTGTTCAACCATGATCTGTAAAAACATAGATCACTGCCTAAAAGTGAATAACTGTGGGATCCTGGTTAAGTCTGAGTATTATAAAAGGCATTAGCCCCACTTCAGGGGCTTCAGTATATAATTTAGGCTAACACCTCAGTGCTCTGTAATGTTCCTACAATGACGTGATTGAAAGAGTATTCATTGGCTATACATCGTCATGTGTTTGTGAAAGGTGACAGATAATGCAGGTAACTGAGGAAATGCTACACTTAGAGAAGTATTATATTTCTGGTAAAAGGTGGTGAGTGTGTGGAATGAACTGCGACAGGAAACAATGAAGGCGGGTACAATTACAACATTTAAAAAGGCATTTGGGTGGGTAGACAAAGGGTTTGGAGGGATATGGGCCAAATGCTCGCAAACAGGGCTAGATTAATTTAGGATACCTGGTCAGCATGTACAAGTTGGAAGGGTCTGTTTCCATGCTGTACATCACTATAACTCTATGATTAAGTTTCCAGTTGCCTGCTTGGACATAAAAGATCACAAGGACTCTGAAAATCAGGGAGAAATGCCGGTATTCTAGCCAATATTTTCCAATAAAGATTATCTTGTTCTTGCATGCAAATTGCGGTGCTTGTCTAAAACAAAGTGATTACTGTTGGCTGAGAAGTGTTTTGAGCCATCGACAATACAAAAGGCACAGTATAAGGTGACAGTTCTTTACTGATAACCGGCACAATAAAATTTTTTCGTTCATTTTTTGGACGCTGGAATGAAGACCAGTATTTTAACAATTTATCTCTCATTACAGCATGTTTCCAATATTAGAACAATTATGCTCTGCTTTGCTGCTGATCTAAACTTTATAAATGCAAAACTTGCCATTCCTGTTTGATCACTTCGTTAGGCAAGAGGAGCAACTTCAGAAAATTGACCCTGAAAAATTTGTTTAGCTGAACCCATAAAGATTGCAAAAAAATCGGATCAGAAAGCAGCAATTAAAAACCAAAGGCTCAATTTTAGTACTTAAGAGAAGTATCTGATCCATAGATTTAAATGCTGTGAAGAATAAATGGGGAGAGCATACAGCAAACCTAAAAGTCAACACTCTGAGAATACAAACAAAATCAGGGAATAGTGTTGAGTGAAGACAAAAACCCCAAACCCTGGAAATGCCTCCCTGTGCTGCATCAAATCTCAAAATCAAACACGTCTGAACAAAAATGATCAAAAACAATCTTTTGTTACACCCAATGCAGAAACAATTCAGAGTAAAACAATGTCAACGTCAATCCTAGTGATAGCAAGAACTGCAGATGCCGGAGTCAGAGTTAACAATGTGGAGCTGGAGGAACACAGCAGGCCAGGCAGCAAAAGAGCAGGAAAGTTGACACTTTTAGGTTGGAACTAACACTTCCATATAAAAGAAACTGAGGCTATTTTTCAAACAATGAATGCTGACATACAATGTTGTTAAAGAAATGAATGCAATATGAAATAATAATGTTGCAGCACAGGAGGTCATTGAGCCCAGAGGTATGCTGGGGTCAATGAAGAATCCAATTCAATATTTTCCTCCCTACTCTGATGCCTATCCACTTGCCATCATGGATACTGGTTACGAGTGATACAGTGTGGAGCTGGAGGAACACAGCAGGCCAGGCAGCATCAGTGGAGTAGGAAAGGTGGTGTTTCAGATTGGGACCCTCTTCAGAAAAAAAGGCCCTTTTTCTGAAGCAGGATCCCGACCAGAAGCATCAACTTTCCTGCTCCTCTGATGCTTCCTGGCCTGCTGTGTTCCTCCAGCTCCACACTTATTTCTGACTCTGGCATCTGCAGTTCTTGTTATCTCAACTGATTACATGATTAGTTTTTTCTCCACTGCTCTATCCAGAAGGCCATTCATTCCAATACTACATAGATAAACTTTCCACACATCAGTTTTCACCTTGCTGTTTGTTGGACAAAACCTGTGATTCCACTTCCAACTCTATTAAAAGTAATTATCTTAATTTTCCTTTAACTGGACTCTTTGCAATATTGCAAATTCATACCAGAACACCTCTCAAATTCTTCCTTTTTTTGCTGGCCGAAGAGTCTAACCTGTTCACTGCCTTCCGTATTACTGTAACTTAAGATTGATCGTCAGCCTTATGGCTCTTGTTACCGACAGATCCATCACTTTAATGCATCTTCTGGGAAAAATTGGACATCACGTTCAAATGTGGTCTTCCCCAAGATCTATTCAGGATCTTTATGTTAGGTAGGTAAGAATTCTTAAGAAATAACTCATGCTACATGTGGGCTTTCAACCTGAGCACAATTTGTGATCTGTGGAAGATGTAGGCTCATAATATGTCCAGGTTTTCTCAGTGATCTGCAACTGATTCTTCAGTCGCTGGAAAATGATTTTCCAGAAAAAAAGTAGTTTTAAGAAATCTGTTCATCACATCAACCAATGAGACAATGGTCAGACCCCTGGCAAGTATACATGGGTGAATTGACACAGATGGGCTTGTTAAGCTTTGCTGGGTATGTGTGCATACGTGTGTGTGAGAGTGTGTGCATACGTGTGTGCGAGAGTGTGTGCGAGAGTGTGTGAGAGAGAGAGAGTGTGTGACTGTGTGTGTGAGTGTGAGCAAGTTCTCTCACCTATGTCATTTGTAATTGCTCCAATGAACACAAGGGATTGTGGTGCATACCTCATACAGCACTACACTACAGTTCTTATTTTTGTTGTTGTCATCTAATTCTATTTTGACATCACAATTGCATTGTTACCACTCATGATGTGTTTAGTCCACTGTGAACTTTATGACCGTAGAGCGACAAGAACACTCAGTGGCTTTTTTAGATATTTGAGAGCTTGTAATGCTGTATCCATTGTGAACAAGGTTCATCGTGTATTCTTATTTGGAAATCTGGACTGTAATTTTTTTTTCGGCTTTCAGTGTTGTGAAGACAGAACTTTTTTTTTAAAAAACACGTCACTTGGAACAGTGAGCTGCAAACAGCATTTTAAAGAAATCATGTTACTCAAGCTAAATGACTCAACAAGCTACCTGGTGAGATGATTATTGTTAATTTGAGCTTTTATGATTGACAGTAGTACATGGTCACAGGTCAGATGCAGATGGCAGTTCAGAAGAAAAGATTAAGTCTAAGAGATGTGCTGGTTAGTAGTTTATTTCCGACAATTCAATGGAAAAAAGAATCAGTGTGTTAGCCTGGATGGATGAGTGCCCCAGGGAGAGACAGCATTAGAGAAAATCTCTGCATCTGGTCAACCTTCAGAAAGCCACTGAAGGGTATTACTTGGGAGTTCAATAAAAGACTGAAAAGTGAAAATAAGAGTGGTATCATATGGAGGTTGGCTGCCAGTAAAGGACATCACTAGGAATAGGATTTAATCTTCCTTTTCTTTGTTTTACATAAGACCTTACAACTCGTCTTTCTACGTATACACAAGTTTTTTTTAAAAAATGTAACAAACTGATGTTCTTTTGTTAAAGGCAAATTGGCAGCCTCAAATCAATAATGTTAAGTAACAGGCCACCATGACAACTGAATTACTAAAATGTACATTTATTAAACCAGGTTTTCCCCTTTTCCAACTCCATTCTGATTTAGCCCACTACCCGTCACCTTTGATAGTCTGTACTTCCCTTAATGGGCTTTGGAGGTTCAAATAACTGCAAAGAGGCCAGTATCCTGTCATCAAGTCACCCTTTATTTACATGTGAACAACACATTGAGCTGACTAGCCATAGCCAGTCAGTCCCTGAACCTATGAGATTCTGAATCCCTGTGTTTTTTGGTTTAACCTATTTTTCTAATCAACCTGTTCAGAAATATTATTGCGCACACCTCTGGAGCAGGTGGGGCTTGAACCAGGAGTAGGGACCCTACCACTGCACCACAAGGGGGCCTTCCCTGTTCATATTGGTCAGCCAAGGCTTCCTGATTGGCCCAGGCTAGTGATTCCAATCAAGGATCTCAGTCAACAAGATCCACCTGGCTTCAATCATTACAGGTATAAATTAACTCATATGGAAAACAGTTGATTTATTCGTGGTGCTTAACAGATGGAAAAAATAACACGGCTGATTGCATAACAGGAGAAAAAAACAAAAAACATTCAGTTGTGCGTAAGAGCACTCCTGGATTAGAAATAAAAGTTAGGCTTCATTGTGGGATCTGATCTCCCCAGTATTACCATCAGCTGGGAACTTAAAAGATTTAAGAACAAAATAAATCCAGAGTTCAGAAATCACATTTCCATTATCTGTTTTGAGTTAGCTGAAAAGAAATAAAAAAGGCGAAAAAGGTCGACATGAAAACAGCAGGGAAATGGCACAAGAGAACCAGCACAGACCACTGGCCAAATGGTGTCCTTCTTTGCCTCAACCTTTCTATAAAGCCTCCAATTCTCAACTGTCATTTTTTTGTAAAGTGAGTGCAACAGCATTTGAAGATGTCAATTAGTTTCTACTGGCTGAATGGAAGAAATATAAAGTTAACTTCTAAACAGCCCTGATCTCTACTTCACACACAGCTTTTGGTCATAGCAGTAAAGCCAAACAGGTCTATCTTCAGTTCACACTTGTTACAACTGGTCCTCTTGTTCGTACTTTATTTTGCTTGTTATAATTGTAAATGTTAATTTGAGAGCGAATGTGTTTAGGAATCCTATAAGTTTATGCTGCTTTCTCCATGGCAATGGCTCAGCTAGGGTTTAATTGCCAATCATCACCTTTTTCTCCTGTAGAATAAATTACTGCAATCAATTGAAATTTGGCATTCTTGCATCTGTCCTGATGACTGTAAGATTTAAAAGCTCTGACAACATATCCTCCTTTTTAGCAATATTCAAGTTTTCCACTGCAGTAATAAACAGAGAATTAAGTTAAAAGTTCAGAATCAGATGCAAATTTCTACATCTGACAATAAGGTTTAATATACGGAAACTGCTGTTTGGGCAATACCCAACATCACGCATTCATAAGCAGCACTACTGCAACATTATAGATACTCATGAGACAAGACAAAGCTCATCTCAGCCACTGCAGGGAAATAGGATCAGCTGACTTAGATGTTTCAGCAATGTGTACAAAAACATTTTATTCCACGTTTACAATAAGTGAGCTGCGCCGAGTCACCATGCGGGAATGATCTGCCATGGAGATCCCACAGGGATTTTGGTTGCAAGTCAGCTGAGTGCTATTTTGGGCTACCCTCATCAGATGTCTCAAAAACATGCTTCAAAGTGGACTGACAAAAGGTCCATTTATGTGCACTACCATCTAGCAAAACGTTTAAAATAACTTTAAGTAGCAATTTTTCATATCTTCCTCAATACGTCTTTAAAAAGTAAAAGGAAACAAGATAGGAGGAAAGAGGATGCAAACCCCGTCTTTGAGGCTCACTAGCTTCAACTTGCCTCAAATCAGTAGCTCCATTATGCCTGCAGAGAGAATTGTCCTATCCAACCAATCACAATAACAGCAACAAGATGCATCATGAATAGCACATGGCACTTGGATTGAAATGACGTTGTGGGATTTACTGAAAAACTACATAATGAACTTTTGATTCTTGAGTTATGGTCCTTCTGGTTATGGCCCTCCCTTAAATCCAGCCTCCAGTCAAAGGCATATTATTCTAAATAAAGTTGTACGGTTCTCACACTTCGAACTTAATAAGGCAATTCAGTATAATGCCATTTAATGATTGAAAACTTCAACAACATTACCAGCAAATAAAGGGAATAAGTTATGGTTTTCCACATATTATACATACTACTACTCCCAAAAATGTGTTGCTAGGCATTGAAACATCTGAACATTGAGATGCATTTCTCACTACTGTATTAAGCCACATAACACCACCCTACTCTAATTCAGAGATAATGGGAACTACAGATGCTGGAGAATCCGAGACAACAAAGTGTGGAGCTGAATGAACACAGCAGGCCAAGCAGCATCTTAGGAGTACAAAGGCTGACGTTTCGGGCCTGAAACATCACCTTTAGTACTCCTAAGATGCTGCTTGGCCTGCTGTGTTCATTCAGCTCCACACTTTGTTACCCCTGTTCTAGTTTACTGACAGGCTGCAATCAGATTATTACTGGGGCGATGTAGTGAAATACTTTTGTTTTGCACCCCTCACTGAAGTTAAAGTGTAACTTCAGCCTAAATCTGTGGCTGACCTGACTGCAGGACTTTGCATTGGAGTAAACTCAAGCTTTGGCACTTACGTTTAGAAGCATGAGATCAAAGACACCTTCCGATGCTGAACATGCATCTAGCTTGGTAACCTGATCCACAAAACATGGCCTTATTGCATTTGGATGGTTATGCACTTTTACCTCAGCATTGTTTAGTTTAGACTCAAGAAAGTTGGCATTCAAGACCATGCTTTTCAAATTCACATGACTAAAGGCACCATGGTGGCTCAGTGGTTAGTAACACCACCTCACGGTGCTAAGGACCTGGGTTTGATTCTAGCCTCGGGCAACTGTCTGTGTGGAGTTTGCACATTCTCCCCGTGTCTGCATTAGTTTCGTCCCACAGTCCAAAGATGTGCACATTAGGCAGACTGGCCATGCTAAATTACCACATTGTGTTCAGAGATGTATAGGGTAGGCATGTTAGCCGTGGGTAATGTCAAGTTACAGGGATAGGCAAGGGGGATGGGTCTGGGTGAGATGGTCTTCAGAGGCTTGGCATGGACTTATTGGGCTGAATGGCCTGTTTTCACACTGTGGGAATTTTATAAATTCAGAATTGTATACCCAAATAAAAACTAAATAGATCTAGGATTCTACTAACAGAATAACACACAGATTTAGCAATGTAATGTGTGTGGAGCTGACTCTAAGCTGCTCACTTCCTGACACCCAGATTAAACACTAAGAGCAAATAATATATTTCTTGTATAACATTCTTAAATCATCACATCAATTTGCTCCTAGCACAAATTACAGACATGTAGTTAACCCAATGTTACTCCTGCTTGAAATACACTTTCCCAAGTATTTCTACAATCTCACTTATTTTAACAAAATGAAGATGGAAACGACATGGATGTTTTAACTATTCTGAATTACACTTCAACAAATAAAACAAACAAGCAATTAAGCTCTGATTTCACAGGTTATTTTAATTCTTTAAGCTAAAAAGGAATCCACATCAATTGTGAGTCCTGTGCTCAAGAATTAATAACTATTTAGAAGAAAGATTGTTGACAGTAACAACGAACTTTGTCATTATTGGAGTGTTTTGTTTTCCAAGCAACAATTAAAAAAAGCATTCTTAGTTGATCTATAAAAGACTAACAGAAAAAAAGTAATTGCGCCAATTACAGTTAATATCTCCAATTTCTGTACGAACACATTTTAGACCTTGTTTAATCATCATACCAATATCAGAAAAATGAGCTAGCCATCTGAAATTTCTTACAACCATATTTTACCACTTCCATTATGCAGCAATATCACCGTGTTTACTTCTTAACACTCCTAAAGGTTGGGAAATCATTGCCAGCATGTGTTATTTTAAACTCGCTGTAATTTAATCACGGAATAGTATTATTTTTACATGTACAGATCAAAGTACTACTTGAACAGATAAGCTGGGAAACTCTGATATTGTCAGAAATAAAAGGAAAAATAATATCTATTGCACATATGGATAGAAAAGCAGTGTTTATCAATTAAGCACTGGCACTTTAAGACTCAGCCTAATTAATATACTGCAACATTCATTTAATATTCTTCTTATACAATTTTGTTAGGTTTTCACAATGAATATCAGCAAATCATCAAGGTGACAGCAACAGCCGTAGGAATCATGAATGATAGAAAAACATTTTGCACTTTTTACGCCGCTCAGCGCCCTCTCTAAAGCAATTACTTGACAGGAACTAGTACACAATTTGTCTAAAAGCTATGTTGCAAATGTGAACTTTCAGTTATATCAATCTCATTTCAATTTTGCCCCAGGGTCATGGTAAGTAAAATACTGTAGATGCTAGACATTAATGCTAATTGAAAAAGAAATCCACCTTTGTCTTGGATTCCGGACAGGTATTTCTTTTTAAACATACCTTTTCTGTCTGCGTGGTATTTTTGAAGTTTTCCTTAAGGAAATCAGAAGATTGGTAAAATAAAGAAGGGAAAAGACATTAGGAATTTCCACACACCAGGAAGTATTTAAGAGGAGTTGCCCATTTTTAAGTAATTGGACACAAATGTTGCTGAAATGATTAATACTGCATCTACACTGCAAATCTAGCAAGTTAAATTAATTTTTAAAAATATTGCTTTATACAGTTAACTTTAAAATAAAGACTAGGAGCAGGAGTAAATTATGTGGCCTGTCATGTCTTTTCCAATGTTCCAATACAATCATGGGTAGCCTTTTAGTCCAACTCAACATTCCCATCCACTCCCTATATCCCTTGATCCTTAAAACACCAGAAACCTGCCCATCTCATACATGATAGATCATCCAGAGGTCTCCAGCATAGAGAAATATGAAGATTCGCACCCTTTTGAGGGACAAATTTTATTTTCGTTTTCAGCTTAATTTTACACGATCAGCCCTCTACCCTAAGTCTTTGCCCAATGTTATAGGTTCTGCAGTGAGGGGAAACAGTCTTTTTTCTTATCTATTCTGTTCCGCCCCTTCAGAATCTAGTGTTCATCACTCACTCTGGGGTTTAGACGAGAGTATCCATGCCCAATTTACTAGGCCTCTCATCTAAGGGACCAATCTTTGAATATTCACTGCACCACCTCCAGTGCAAATGTATCCTTCCTTAAATACACAAACAAATGCTTTGCCTAAAGCTCCATCTGTGGTCTCACCAATCCTTGGACAATTATAGCAAGATTTCCTTATTATGGGAAGATAGGAACAGGAGTAGGCCATTCAGTCCCTTGAACCTGTTCTGCCAATCAATGAGATCATGGCTGATCTATGACCTAACCCCATATCCCTTAGTACACTTGCTTAACAAAATTTATTTCAGATTTAAAAATGATTTATAATCAACTACCATCTGTAGAAGAGAATGCCAACACTGGGCCTTTATCTTTATTCATGCATGGGATGAGGGCGTCGCTGGCCAGGCAGCATTTAGTGCCCATCCCTAATTGCTCAGAGGGCAGTTCAGAGCCAACGACATTGCAATGGGTCTGGAATCACACTTGGGCCAGATCAGGTAAGGCAGGCAGGTTCCTTCCCTAAAAGGACACATTAGTGAACCAGATGGGTTTTTCTGACAATCAACATTAATGATGACCAAGAATCCATTCTTAATTCCAGATATATTTTTACTGAATTCAAATTCCACCATGTGCCAAGGCAGTATTCGAATCCAGGTCCCTGGAACTTTATCTGGGTCTCTGAACTAACAGTCCAGTGCTAATACCATTAGGCCATTGCGTCTTGTAAACTTATGTTGTATTCCGTCCAAGGCCAATAAATCCTCCTATCCTTGTATTGTAAAATTAAATATTGTTAGTAAATGTGATTAATCCCATACACTCCAATCCACACTTTCCATTAGTGCAGTTGCATTGCTATTATTACAGGGACACTATTTTGTATGTCCAACAACACCAGCGTTGAAAAAACAAACATCTCTGAAATAAGTCACAGATTTGCAGCTAATATCATTCAAAATCGTCAGCTGAACATGTCTAGACATTTCAGAGTCCACGAAGGGATGTGTGTGCGCCAGCAAAAATCACCCAAGGGGAAAAGAAAAGATTTGCTTCAGGAGGCAACACAGTAAAATTCTTGCTTCTGGGTTGCAGGTTATCTGAAAGCCTACAAGCTACACCCTGACTTGCACCAAGTCTCATTCAGCCATCGTCCCTCTGATTTACCGAGGCCACCAGATGGCAATACTTCTAAAACTTGAAATCCTCATTTACAATTCCATCCATGAACTTGCCCCTTCCTAACCTTCGACAACTCAGACTTTTACATTCCATCAATTTTAGACTCTTCAACATTTCAACTTTAATTGCTCCTCCATTCCCAGTCATGTTGTTAGCTCCTACAGCTCTTAGTTAAACAACACAATACAGCACAGGAACAGGCCCTCTAACCGAATAAGATTCCTAATCCTTATTCTGGACATTACTTGTTGCCCATGTATCCCTCTATTGGTTTATATATCCCTCTATTGGCCTCAGCCTCATGTGTCTATCAAGTTACACTGTGAACATTGCTAACATACCTACTTTCACACCCTCCAGGGCAGGCAACATCTTCGTAGACATTGCCTGCACCCTCTCCAAAGCATCCACATCCTCTGTTAATGTGGCGATCAAAACTGCATGCAATATTCCAAATGTGGCCTACCTAATACTTGTACAGCTGAAATTTAACTTGCCAATTTTTATATTCGATGGCACAGCGAATGAAGGCAAGCGTGCTGTATGCCTTCTTGACCACTTTATCCATCTGTGTTGCCACTTTCTGTGGACCTTTGGAATTCTGTCCCTAATATCTCATGTAGTGTGGTGTCAGGTTTTAAGTGACTGTCTCGTGCAGTATCATCAGGACACAGATGAATTACAAATGAAGAGTCTACCCAGCCACAGTACAACATATCAAAAGATAAAAATCAAAAGACCAATTAGTATTGCAACATGATCACTGAGATGGCAATGCTGATGAAAGATCATTAACTTAATCAGGTTAACTGTTTGTCTCTCTATACGCGCTGCCTGACTTGCTGAGTCTTTTGAGCTTGTCCTTTTCTTAAATTTAATGGCAGAATACAAACAAGGTGATTGTGGCCCTTCCTTGTCTGGCATGTTTTGTTTCCACAAGAGGAAAATGAACATATACGGCTTCTAGTGAATGTAAGTGAATTATGTTACAAGCTTCACTGATTATTTAAAGTTGGTTGTCAGTGTAGTTATTGGTGCACACTGGATTGTTGGGAAAGAACTACGCAACTGAGTATCACATTCAACAATAGATGTTTTGGTTTGGGTTTTGATGTGGGGTTTGGTTAAGTATGATCTGTGCACTGCCTACTACAAATAAGCCAAGGAATGTGCTGTTTGATCTTTGAAAAAATAAATATAGTGAATTAATTACACATTCATTTCTCTGTTAGACCCTGTGTACATTTCTAATAGCTATCAAAACTCTGATTTGAAGAAGTGATGAGATGGTAACAACATGGGTTTCCTTTTAACTTTAACATATGCATTTGTAGTCTTTGTAATAAAATACTTTCCAGAAGATATTTCAAAGTGCTTTATAGCAAATTCAACACTTTCTGATGCGTGGACACAGTTGTAACGTATAAAAGGTGGCAGCTAATTCACACACGGCATGTGCCCACACACTGCAATGTGATAATAATCAGACACGTTTAGTTTTGATTGCACACAATTAGCTCCCTTAAAGTAAGTAGCTCAAAGGCACTTCATAGGAGCATTTTGAAGCAAGATTTACCATTGAACATAAAATAGATCGAAAGGCAGTGGCCAATGGCTTGGTCACAGCAATAGGCTTTAAGGGAATGAGCTAAGGGAGTAAAGACAGAACATAAGAAATAGGGGCTATTCAGCCTACACAAAGTCAATATGACTAACCTGACAGGGCTTTAACTCCATTTTCCCGCCTGTCCCCCACAACTCTCGATGCCCTTGTCAACCAGAATATGTCTAGCTCAGCCTTTAATGTATTCAATCAACCAGCCTCCACTGTTCTCTGGAGGATAGAAATCCAAAGACTGATGACAGTATGAAAGCAAAATTTTCTCCTTATCACCACCTTAAATGGGAAGCCTCTCATTTTGAAACTGTGGCCTTATGTCTGAGATTCCCTCATAAAAGAAAAACAACCTTGCAACATCTACTCTGTCAAGCCTCCTCAGATTCTCGTATTTCAAGAAGATCACCTCTCATTTCTTCTAAACTACAATGAGTTTGGGCCCAAACTTTCATCACCAGACAACCCCCTCATCAGAGAGATGTGTTGAGTGAACTTTCTGTGAACTGCTTCAAATGCAAGTTATGTTCATCCTAAAACAGAGGGATCAAAACTGCACGTCATACCCCCAGCATACCTTAACTTACAAATAAAGGCTGACTGCTACAAGTAGGGACCCAAAAAGTAGAGAGAGGTAGGAATGAAAACAAAGTGCAAAGTGCCGCAGAAATTCAGCAGCTCTGCCAACATCTGTGAAAAGAGAGACAGAGAATGTTTCAGACCAACATGACCCTTCTTTGGAACTGAGAGAAGTGAAGGTTTACCCTAGCTTAAAAAATAAGTACATTTTGAAGCTTTTTGGTTTGCACTCATTGGGACAATTCACAAGAAATACAAAAGGAAATGACATTCAATGTATATGAAAAGCATGATGTGCAAGTGCAGTTGGTCCCTCTACTTTGTATTTCTTACAATGAGGGTAAGGGAGAGCTTCAAAAAAACACCTATTTGTTCAGCAATACTTAAGTTTTGTACTATTAAACAACTATACGTAAACATCTAGTGAAAAATCCACAGCTCATGTACAAGGCAGCCCACATGCACAGAAATGGGCAGATGGCTCGTAAAAGCACCATTCCCTGATTCACAATGCACAAACATACATCAAATTGTTGAACTAGGGCTTCAGAAGCCTTGAGCATCTTTGGGGTGATATTACAGTTGCTCCTCCCTGGGCAGAGTGAAGGAGAAACTGCAAGCTAGGCAGAAACTAAAATCTAGCCACATTTGTGTTATAAACACAAGTAAAGAAGCACATGGAGTGAACTGATGATCATCAGGGCTAGAGTTCATGCAACATGTTCATTCCTCGTTATCCATGGGGGAATAGAAGGATAGGGCTTCCCACTGGTAATAAACAACGTGGACACCTCTCCTACATACTGCAAAGAACCATGCAATGTTTACGGAGGCAGACTGGACAAGACAATGGGAATAGAAATGACAGCCAACTATCTAGATCCACAGGGAGCAAATTGTTCAGATGAATAGGAAGGCAAATTATCTGGTGAGAAACTTCAGAGTGCTTCAGTTTGGAGGAATTTGGGAGCCCTCATGCATGAGCTACAGAAAATTATATGCAAGTATAGCAGGTAATAAGGAAGGCAAATGAAATGTTGGCATTTATTGATAAAGGAATAATGTGTAAAAGTGGAGAAGTATTGCTGCACCTGTCTGAAGCAGAAAGATCACATCTGGAGTATTCTGTACAGTTCTGGGCCCCTTCAAGAAGGCTGTAGATACACTGGAGGGAGTTTAGAGGAGATTCACCACATTGATTATAGCAGTGAGGAGTTTGTTTTATGAAGAGAGATTGAGCAGTTTAGGCCATACTTCCTAAAGTGTTTAGAAGTATGAGAGGAGATCGAATTCAGAAACACAAAGATGCAAAAGGGACTTAAAGTAGATTTAGAAGGGATATTCACACTTGTAGGAGAATCTAGAATGAGGTGATAGTTTAGATAAGGGGGTGACAGATTTAAAACAGAGCTAAGAAAAAATTGCTTCTCTCAAAGGATTGTGACTCTGTGGAATTCAACACCACAGAACGAAGACATTACCAGAGAGTAAATTTGAGGACAAGGCAGACTGATTTTTAATGAGTAATGGGTTGAAGGGATATAGAATGCAAGCAGGGGAGTGAATTTGAGGCAGAAATAAGAATGAGATAAGGTCGTATTGGATGGCCAAGCAGGTTGAAGGAGCTGAATTGCCTATTCTGTTCCTTATGCCCTTAGAGAATAAGAATTGAGTGCAGTTTTCCAATAATACAAGATCACATGACCATAAGAAACAGAAAGAGTAGGCCATTTGGCCTTTGAACCTGCTCTGCCACTTAACAGACTTGTGACTCATTCAAAACTCATTGCAATTGGGCATGAAAATGGCAACGTGTGGTAGGCTGTGAACCAAGTGTGGGTAAATGGGAATTCATAGTTTAATGCTTGCTAGTCAGCAGAGACATGATGGGCTGAACAGCCTGTTTCTATGCTGTATGACTCTACACTGACACTACGACCATAAGGTAAGTGTAAGGATGCCTAATCATATCACGTTGAGACTTAATGGGTAATAAAGTAGTAACACAAAGAAGCTGAAGGCTGAAAATGGTCCTGGAGGACTGTCTCGAATGCACGCTCATGGGTATGGCTAGAAGAGCACAGCAGGTCAGTCAACATCTGAGAAGCAGGCAAGTCAATGTTTCAGGCTGAAACCATTAGCCAGGATGCCTCCAGCATCTGCAGTCCTTATTGTCTCCAAGTCACTGAAAACCAATACTCTACAAGTTACCCACTGCCAGAGAGAGCTCAGCAAGTCTCTCTCCCACTGCAAGACTGCCCCCGCGATGAAGGGTCTAGGCCTGAAACGTCAGCTTTTGTGCTCCTGAGATGCTGCTGGGCCTGCTGTGTTCATCCAGCTCCACACTGTTATTTCCTTCCTCTGTGCCTGTCTGCACAGCTTGATCATCCCTCGTGGGCTCCAAAAAATAACTTTCAGCTTTTGTGCTCCTGAGATGCTGCTTGGCCTGCTGTGTTCATCCAGCCTCACATTTTATTAACTTTCAGATCTTAACAGTCGTGGCGAAGGGGTTCAGCCCGAAATCGCTGCTCCTCGGATGCTATCTGACCGGTTGGGCTTTCCCAGCCTCGCACCTACACACTCATGGGTATAGCCTAAGTACAGACAGAATTACTAGCAGCTCCAGACACCAGAGATAGACCCATTCATAAAGAAGCAGGCCCGGATGTCCCACCCAACGCTCCCCTGATTGGCAGGCGGTGAACAATCACCTGGCCTGCTATTGGCCGAAGGGCAAGTAATTCGTCGTCACTTCCTGATTAATCCCCACCCCTACGCCTTCCAAATCCACTTTAAAATAACCAACAATTGCTGCCGCAGGCACAAAAAGATTTCTCCCACAAAAGACAGAAGCTTCGGAACGTGTTTTACACCTCCGCTCCTCCAGATTTACCCGCTCTCCCCAACCTCGAGCCGAAGTCTACCTTCTAGAATATTCTGAGGCGAGTTCGATTAGATTGTGGGGCCTAGTGTTTAATTTTCACAAGAAAAACACAAAAGCTGCTAATGCCAGTCTCAGTCCTGCCCACGCCACCCCTTCCCCGAAAAAAGAATGTGTTTGTTTATTGTCAGTCAGTGTGGTGTGTTTTATCTGTTGCCGCTCGCACTCACTCAGTCGCGACTCCAGACTCTCCTCTTCTGGCGGCGCCGCCATCTTGGATCCAGCTGCAACTTCCCTCCTCCACCCGACAGGTGGCGCTGGCTCTTAAAGGGCCAGGCGCCCTCACTGCTGCTGTTAAAGGGCCAGGCACCGCGGCTGCACTTGAGGTGCAGGTACCCTCGCTGCTCTTAAAGGAGCAGGCATCTTTATTGCTGCCCTTGAAGGGGCAGTCATCCTCACTGCTGCCGTTAAAAGGCTACAGCCCCCGCAGCATAATTTCTGAAGAAAGCTCTTGAACCGAAACATCAACTTTCCTGCTCCTCTGATGTTGCCTGGCCTGCTGTGTTCCTCCATTTCCACATTGTGTTATCCCACACTTTCAATACTGCTCTGAAAGGCCCAGGTACTCTCACTGCTGCTCTTACAATAAGGGTACCCTTACTGCTGTTCTGAAAAGCCCAGGCAGCATGGCTGCCCTCGAAGGAGCAGGTATCCTCACTGCTATTAAAAGCACTCTTCACGGCACTCTTAAAGGGACAGGCATGCACACTCAGAGATAGTAAGAATTGCTGATGCTGCAATTAGAGATATGCACACTGTTGCTAAAGAGTACGCGCCTTCACACTGCACCTAGAGTGTAAATATCTTGTTGTCGCCCTTCAAGAAGTTGACAGCTTCACTGCTGCTCTTTAGGATTAGACACCTTCACTGCTGCTGTTCAAAGGCCAGACACTATCATAACTGCTCTTAAGAGGCAGACACCCTCGCTGGTCTTGCATGTAGACATTGTTAATGCTGCTTTTAAAGAAGGAGGCACCCTTAATGCTGTTCTAAAGGAGGAAGGCACCTACTACTCTTTTGAAATTGGCAATAACTATCCTGATAATGATTGACCACCAGGCATACACAAAGAAAGAATGGAGATGGTGGCAGAGGTTTAATGTCACTAGGCAAGATCTCCAGAACTCCAGGCTAATGATCTGAGCGATTTTGCCATTTAAACTGACAGCAAAAAAAATGGACTGCAGCATTCAAACAAGGCAGTTCACCACCGACATTACTGCAAATTTGTTTTCTTCTACGTTGACCTCCAAGTTTGACACACAGCAGAAACTTCCGAAGATCAATGCTGTCAATAATGTTGGCATGCCAATCACTGTGTGTGCAGTGTAGCTTAGGGACAACATTGCTCATCACCATCTTCTCAAGGGCAACTAGGGGTGGGCACCCAGAGGGATTAAGCAGTAATATTTTGAAATGAATGTACTAGTCGCACCTGAGCACTGCTGTGAGGTATACAGAACAAATAGGCAGCATTTGCAAGCTTTACTGGTTTTTCCTTCTGTGTGTTAAATGCTTACCTAGCCAACCACACCCCCACCCCAGCCACATCCTGTGAATGAATTTTTTTTAGGAATACAATTCATTAATGTGTTCAAAAAGTTGCTGGAGAAACTCATCAGGTCTGGCAGCAGCGTCTACAAGAACAGAGATCAAGTTGGCATTTCGCATCCAATGTGACTCTTCTTTGGAAAAGCAGGGTACCGGAGTGGAAATATTAACTCTTCTTCCCCCTCCAGAATGCTGCTGCCAGACCTGTTTAATTTGACCAGAACTTTCTGTTTTTAGTTCAGATTTCAAACATGCATAACTTGTATTTAAGTCATGAATAAATCTAATGATTCATAAAAAGAATCTGGATTTGAAATCTGGTTTCCATAAACCGTCACCAATTATAATAAAACCGCATCTGGTCCAATGATATCCTTGCTTGGTCTGCCCCTCATGTGATTCCAGATCCATAGTAATGGATCCACACTGCCCTCTGAAGTGGCTTAGTGAGCCACTCAGTCCAAGAACATTCAGGGATGTTTCAGTGACAATCATGTGCCATGAAAGAACAAAAACACAAATAAACACTAAACAAACTCAGAAACTCATCTAGCCTCCTCTAGCAGCACCTTTCCAAACCGACCACAAGGTCAGCAGATGTATTATTAAGAGCAAGGCGTGCACGTTCTCTTCCAAACTACGTACGTCCTAATTGGGAATAATATTGCTGTCTTTCATTGTTGCTGCATCAAAATCCTAGAACTCCCTCCTTAATGTCACTGTCGGTCAATCTACCCAACACGGACTGCAGCGGTTTAAGAAGGCAACACACCACCTTCTCTATGGCAAATAGGGATGAACAATAAATATTATCTTTTGACTTTTCGACCAATGTTTCATCCTGACCAAAAAGCAGTTATTTGTTAATTAGATAATATCATTGTCAGAGTGACAGCTCAGCAGAATGGTGCACTCTCTCCTATGAGAAATTCAAGCTGCCAGTGCAATAGTTGAGCCTATTATCACATTTATCATTTTGGAACAGCACTGAAGGAGTGCAGCATTGTCTTTCTGGAGAAGAGACATTAAGGCTCTGTCCACTTCCATTGCCCATGGTTTGATGTCTGGGTTGTTACATAGTTCAGCAACATACTGAAGCAAGATTATTTCAGATCTTGAACTTCAGTGAAATTCTTATATCAATATATATAAACATATACACACAGATCAATAATGTGCAAGATATAGGGGTGAAATCAGATGATCATATTGAAACAGCAGAACTGCCTACTCCTGCTCCCATTTCCTACGTTCAGATGGATTGAAAATGTAGTACCAATTTCACTGAAACTGATAGCCAAGTGGCCTTTCTCTCTTATGGTTTCTATGTTTCTATATTTATAAATTATTCCTCCATCTAGATTTGCAACTTTTTGTAGTTCACTATTTCAAACCCGAGGAAGGGGTTGTTTAATTGAACTACAGCTTTGCAGCCAATTTGCATACAGCAAGGCCCACAAATATTACTGCATGAAATGACTGGTTAGTCCATTTTAATAGCATTGTTTGAGGGAAAACATCTTAGCTGGGACACTGGGGAGAAATGTACTTGCTCTCCTTCCAAATTATACTATGGAATCAATATAGTATTTGATTTAGCAGCTCGGTAATAGAGATCTTGATTAGAGATCTCGATTTAACATATCAGCTGAATGGTTTCAAACCAATCAAACTCAAATATGCAATTAGGTTTGGGATCATTTAAAAAATGCTTTTTTCCCCATAATAATCCTCTCATAAGGTCAAGATTATGTCACAGCTGACTGTGCATAACAAACATACTACAAATCTCATTTTATAGTTTCACCTCCACAATATTTGCTCTCCTTTGGATGGAAGCGATTGACACCTGTATCTTGTATATCTATGTGTTTGTTTAACCTTTAACAACCTTTAATAAACTGTAGAGGATTATCTTGTCAAGTTTTGTACTTCCTTGAGAGGAAGTACACACAGTTAGTGGAGTGTGAGAATTGTCTATTTTCATTACTTCCTTTACTGATGTGAACTACATCCTACAGACTTTCTACCACTTGAACTAAAACAGAACAAAGAAGGATATATAAGGACCTGCACCAGGGACTACAGCATGACTGCTATTTGTCCCATTTTATGGTGTGCAATGGCATAGAGAATCGGTCAGATGTTTTCACATCTGTTAACGTGATTTTTAAAATGTTCTTTAAGGGGATGTGCGCATCGCTGGTTGAGACATCTGTGCCAATCTCTAATTGCCCTGGAGAAGGTGGTGGATAAGCTGCTTTCTTACAGTCCTTGGGGTGTAGATTCACCCACGGTGATGTTAGGGAATTCAGGCATTTTGACCCAACCACAGCGAAGGAACCGCCATGTAGTTCCAAGTCAGGATGGTGTGAAGCTTGGAAAGGAACTTACAAGTGTAGGTGTTACCACACATCTCCTGTCCTTGTCTTTCCAGGTGTTAGAAATTGTGAATGTGGTAGGTGTTACTAAAGGTGAGTTGCTGTAGTACATTTGTAGATGGTATAGCTGCCACTGGTTTTAAGCCTTTAGTCACCTGCCCTAATTTAATCTTGTTGGCTTGTCGGATAGCACTGCCTTGAGTCAGGGAGGGATATTCATTTTTGTTACTATATTGGAGGTACTGTATAAATGCCAGTTGTTGTTGACATTGAATCATTGGATACAGGAACAAGAGTAGACCATTCAACTCCTAAGCCTGTTCCACCATTCATTGAGATCATGGCTGATCCGTGGCCTAACTCCATATACTTTAATATCTTTGCTTAACGAAAATTTATCCATTTCAGATTTAAAACTACAACTGATCTTGCATCAACTGTCATTTGTGGAAGAGTTTCAAACTACAATTACCTTGTGTAGCATGTAGCACATTTCTGATTTTCCTTTTCTAACTCTGTTGAGATTTTGCATTTGTCCTTACTTCCTTACGTAACAGAATAGTCTTTACATGTATCAACCACAGACTGGTACCAACATAAGTTGAGTCATTGACGAGAAATGACTTGCAATTTATTTCCTAACTTTATTGCCACAGAGAATGGACTTTAGCAGTAGTTACAGTTACAGGCAACTGCACCAAATATTGCAAACTTGAGTTAATCGTTTACTTCTTTACAGTGGCCAGATCCGGACAGAGATAATGGGAATGAGTAAGAAACAGGATATTTAATGCCAGTTCTTCCTAAACCATGAGGGGCCAGCTTATGTTAATACTATATTTGATAAGGTCCTGTGTTAGGTGCATCTTAGATAACAGTACAAAACCCAACGTTGACCCGTACATTTAGTATCAGCAATCTCATTGCCTCCTTTACATTATTCATTCCCCATTAATGATTATTTCTGTTTGCGAGTAATAGGAGTAGTAGTCAGGAATAAATGTATATTGAGACTGTTAGCTGTGCAGGGCTCTGAGGTTTACTGCCTTACCTTTTAGTATGAAAGCTGTTGGTTCACATCCTGATCAGATGCTACATTAAGTCAAAGCTGAGGGTTAACTATAGTTCTGTTGGAGCTGCTGCTGTTTGTTAAACTGAGATCCAATCTGCCCTCATAGTTGGTCATAAAAGTTCCCATGGCACCACTTCAAAGAAAAGCAATGTCACAATGCTTTCTGTGGGAGTTTGAGGTGAGCAGTTTGGCTGCTGTTGTTCCCTACCTTACAGCTACACTTCAAAACTACTTCAGTGAAGCACTTTGGAATACTTGGAGGTTGTGAGAGGTGTTAAGTAAATGCAAGATACTCCCTTTTTTTAACAAAAAATTTCAAACTGCAATTAACAGAGAGCCGGGCATTAACAG